>NC_141853.1:6352254-6655271 GCF_024713525.1 Acromyrmex echinatior | reverse complement strand
ACAATAAAAACAACGAAAACTACGATTGTTCATTATGCGTGTGCGGGCCATATATTATTCTTATATTAAAATGATGAATAATTATTAACTTAATTATTAAATATTTCAAATTCGCAAAAACGTCATTAAAAATTAATAATAATAAAGGAAAAAATTAATCTAAAAATTCATATGTGATTTATAAAATTTTCTATATGTCTCAATTGAAAACTCAAATCGACATGTTTACATGAATGCAAGCTTTTTGATGAATTGATCTCCAAATCAGTTTTTCTATCGAATTTTGTGAATTTGTTGGCAGAATCGAAAATGTTCCGCTACTTTGTAGCGTGTTTGAAGCCCTGACGAATATCGAGTATCTGTATCGGTGGCGCTCGAATAGAGTATAAAGTATAAAATAGTAACTCTGTAATCCCCTACTCAAAGGTAAATCGGACCTTGCATAATAATACATGAACTATAGAGAGCAGATGATCCAATCTATTTCCGTAGAACACATTCGGATAAGTTAATATCACATAATCTCGAACCGAATAATTTAGAAGCAATTTCGCGAATTTCCTTTTAAAATATTGAGATTTGCTTTGCCATCTAATGCAACCGGAAGGAAAAATGTAGCAAAAGTTATCGAAAAATAAATGATAATTCAAAAACATTGCTTCATGATAGATAAGAATATATTTAAATAAACATAATATCAATGATTTCAATAGATGTAATTCCCTAATGGCACGTAAAAAGATAAAATTTAATTAGGTATACTAACAGTTAAATAAAAATCATTAAAAGTTGCAAACAATTTCCTCTCAAAAAAAATGTTCTCTTTAAAGTCTAGAGAAAATTTATTCAAATTTATTCAATATTGATAAATTGTTTAAATTTGGAAATGCGATTTTCACAATCCAGACAATAATAAATCATCAACTTTTAAAGTGCAGCGTAGCGAGAAATTTCTCGTAGTTGCATTGTATAATTAATGCAAATGCATTTTTCAAAATCTTTTGTCTAATGTTAAAATTCATTAAAAATGACACGAGCGTATCGACACTAAGCGATAATTCCAGGAATATGGATAGCGATAACTTTTCGGAAATCCACAAATCCTAACTTTAGTCTCGTTCTCTCCGCTTCGCTGCGAATGAGCTTCTTTTAATTAAAATGATCCGCCCTGCGTTCGCTTGCACAAGATTTAATCGGTGATCGAGCGCAGTCTCGCTCACATGTAATTTAAGTTGCATCGTATCAACGGGCTAAAGCTGCCTTTGCATCGAGCTAATCCACGCGAAATCGGTGGGATTGTGAGCTTACGTGAGTATCAAAGCGAGTAAAGAGAAAGAGAAAGAGAAAAAGAGAGAGAGAGAGAGAGAAAGCGTAGAAGAGAAATAGAGAGAATAAGTCAAGAATGGCTCTCGCGAGGATATTAGGTTCGTGTCGATTTTCAATAATGTGAACGCGCTTTCTATGAGAAAATAAGCGATTATATTATTTTCTCATCTTGTATCTTCGCAATGCGTCCTGGCATTATTGATTTAGCGTACGAAATGTTCCACTTTTGTCCGATCAAATAAATTGCGATCAAATAAATTGCTATTATAAATGCTTTTGTCGATAAAAAAAATCGTCAACAATTTTCTTTCTGTGGTGAAAATAACTTATCTGGCACAATTATTCAATTTCCGATATTAAATATCTTCTAAAATTAATTATTGTATTTAATTTCTTAAAGTAAAAACCATTTAAAATCATATAAACAATAAAATTTATTCAATTTATTAAATATTTTTGGTAAAAATTGATTCACGTTAATATCTACATTTTTTTTAATCTAAAATTGATTCAAAAATAATAAGAAATTATCAAATTATGAAAATAATCAAAGCGACTTACTGATATTTTTTTCATTTTAAGATGTATTTACGAATCAAGAATTTAGTGAAATAGTGAAATTAGTATATTAATAAACAACAATACAACTACAAAAGTCGAAGAACTTTCTTTAAATTATGTACAACCACGGAAACAGACTCATTATTGTGAATACAATCACAAATGAATTAGCTTGGTACTAATTGCCTCTTGTCCAAGCAGGTTGTACTCGTAAACGCGGGCATGTGCAAATGACAAGCGTGACACTTGACAAGAGGCGCTCTCGATGACTCAGAGCAGTTGAGACAAAACAACGACGCATTTCTTTGAGTAAAAAATAATTAATCACACTGCTGGCTCTGATCAAAGTAAGGGAAATTCATGGAACGTAGACTGCTTCATGGACTTAAAGGGGAAAATCTTTTCAACCTTGATGTTTCCACCCTCGTCTATTCCACATCCTGGAACTGTTGGTTCTACACCCTTTTCATCTTGCGAATTCTCCGTGCGCGTGCGTACACATCTAGTTCCTTACGCCTCGTGGATTATTAATTTCATTAATTTCCCCTCGGTTTCTCTCCGAAATTTCTTGCTCTCGTTAGATTACTGCCAACACACCAAACCGACGTAAACTTTTAAAGTCTGTAAGAAATAAGTACACTCAAGACACGAGGCAAACTACCTATTGAAAAAAATTACGGCTCAACATTTTTCTTGACTAATGAAGACGTCCTAACAGCTAATCAAAATGTTCTATATTTCCTAACTATATTTCCTAACGTTAAAAAGCCACGACAGATTCGTCTTCGGCAATTCTGCTTTGGCAATTTATTATTTAACATTCTATTCAAAACAAATTATTCCAAGGAAAATAAAATTAAGATCAATTATCGGTTTAAATACTTAATAAAGTATTCGTCTAACAAATACAGATAAAATAACACGTGAAAATATGTTCTATAAAAGAAATGTTTGAATATTTTATTCCTTAATTACTTGAGAATAAAGTCAAATTTAATAAAAATCGAGAAAGCTACAAGGATCATTTTAACAAAAAAACAAATTGCAATTTGTGAATATGTGAACAGACATTACACACAAAAGGAACATCATACTCTTTTTCAACTCTTGCAAATTCAGTTTATAACGCACCGATTTATAATGCATAATTTTGATAATACACAACAATTTGCAACATGAACTTGCTTTCCTTTTTTGTACAATGTGTTTTTTTTTAGCTCCCTAAGTGATTACCGTATGCATATTTTATACGACGAGGGTGAACCGTAAGCGCTCCCATCGGTGATCAAAGAAAGACGTTGGAACCGATGATAAATTACCCCTGCTCGCGATATCACAAGTTTGCGAACTGCTTAAATTACATTTCCTTAATTTATGCAGTCGAACTGACATCGACGGAAACTGCGTTAATACTTGGCGCTTATAAAATTGTACTGATGGTTGACGATGGCTCAAGTTTTATGAATACTGAACGACGTTCGATGTGATAGCGAGGCAGACGGAGGAATCGAGTAAGTTTTCAAAGCAAAGTGGCTGCGATGCGCACTGAAGAAAAGAAAGGAAACAAAGGAAAACAAGTAGAAAAAACGGAAAGCTGACGACGATACAGGAAAAAGTGACGGAACGAAGTGAATATTGGCTATCTCCGAGCTTCGACGTCATTAAAACTTTTAAATTGCATAAGAATGGCTTTCCACTCTGTGGCTCTTCGGAGGACGTCATGTCGAGCAAGAAATTCTTGTTCGGCCAAGCAGTAATTACGGACTCCATGATAAATTAAGAGAGTAAGACGAGTGTCCAGTTTTTGTGCTATTCTCCGCCAAAGCTCCGCATATTTTACTTTCTGATCTATAAATGGTGATTCTGGCCTTTTTCAACCGCTCCGTACATCTTCGTACTTTTGTTCCTTCCGTTTTCGAACACACAGGATATTTACGTTTAAAAGCTCTCGCCTAAACAAATACCGTTAAAACTCGCATTTGGAGGAGACAAATAACTCTGATATTTGCTTCAATCCTCTCAAAATAAGGCAAAGGGAAAATGACAATATATATCGAATGTTTTCTTGATGAATCAATATCAACAATGAAATTGCATTATTTATAATATAAACAATAGCGCTTTTATGTAGCGGAATTTATTTTTCGTGACATCATATTATCATGCCTCGGGGCTCGGATGTACTTCAAAATTTCGCTTTCCTTCGTATAATAGAACAAGCCTTCATTCTATCACACAGAATCGCGTCACTCGTGATGAAGTTTAAATGCGCGCGCCGGAAGCACCACAGAAATACTTCTATTGTCGTAGCCACATTTGCGGCAATACTCTGCACTCTGTGCAAGACTTCGGGCTTTTCCCGAAAATACACATGCACTATTTATACGCGACCAAATAATTTAAATTAAGAGATAACGGTGAGGAGGAGAGAAAAAGAGAGAGAGAGAGAAGAGAGAGAATTAGAGAAAAATTGTTTGCACGCGAGAAACAAAGTTATTTTGCGTCAGACATCGTTAATGTAACATAGGAACCTTATATTCCAAAAGCAATTCCATTGCATCGTAGTGCTCTATCCTCGCGACCTCGTTGTATCCGCAAACACCATCACGATCGTTGCAAATGTTTAAACAGCGAAAGTTACATAACGTGCATAAGGGCTGACAGGGTCGCCAGCACGTTCGATTCAAAAAGAGAAAATAATTGTTCCTTTAAGTATCACAAGTGCTTATGTAAGATAATTAAAGGCAATAATTTCTTTTTTTATATTATATGTTTCTCATTCGCAGACCGTTATAAATCGTTCTTAATGAATCAATAACAGTAAAAAAAAAAAGAAATTTAAGCGGAATCTCATTTATACACTCAATTGATGAAAATATTGGATGTGTTATTTAAAAAAAGTGTTAAAAATAACAAAACATCAAATATATCTACAATATTAATTGTTTTACGTAATTATTCTTACATAATATCCGAGATATAATTTCCATTATTCATTTTATAATATAAAGAGTAAATGAGCGGTACGATAAGGTTGCATCACCATCGTTTTTCCAAGAAACACGTATTATCGGCGATAATCAAGAGTACGAAACAGGATGGTACCGTCCACGACGTTAATTAGATTTTCGCGCGCGCATAATTCCCGATAGGCGACGAAGGACGGTAAATCTTGGTCGCGCATCTGGATTAATTTTGTAAACTTGGCCACGTCGGCTTTTACCGGCGTCATAAATTTCCCGATTCAACGCTCTCGACGAGGGATACGCAGGCGCTTTTTTGTTCTTCTCTTTTTTTTTCACATTTTTTTTTAACCGCGCGCGACAGGTTTAATGCGAAACTGGTACACGCTGGCATGGACGCTACTGCGTAAAAAATCCATAAACGTCGAGAAAATTCGGGAGATATATACTATGCGCGCGCGACCACGACACGGCATTATTGTCAGCAGCTGTGCCGGGGTGGATGGCAATCCAGATTACTGTCATCGCCACCGATAAATTCCGGAGCGCGGCCGTACTTTAAACCGTTTACCGTAGCCTGTGGCTCACGATAGTGTCGATACAGGTTAAAACAATTTACCGTGTGAAAATCACTTACAGGGAGCGGTCAGGTTTTCAGGTTACTATGGAACATAAAGACATAAGTCGTTAGGTCGCAACTAGTCAACAAGAATTTCAGTAAAATATGAAATTTATACAGGTACCACAAAAAAGAAATTTTCAGTGATCGAATTACGATCTGAGAAAGAATCTTTTGGATACTTTTCAATTAATAATACAAATAGTGTAATAAAACTGAAGTATTTTTATAAATAAATCAACCTTTTTATTAAAATTGCATAATAAAATAAATACCTATGTAAAATATCTATGATTATATTCTGGCTTTTTTCGGAGTATTGTCGTAATTGTAGAAATGCAGTAAAATGTCGTTCGATTAAAAGACGCAGCGTCAAGTTTTAGTTCTTGATAACTTAAATAGCATCGAAAAAAAAATAATCTTGCGAGTCGCAAAAGATCTTCAAGGGATGATCTCGCGCATGGTTGAGAAGGCATTCCGCGAAGTTACGTTTCGCGCAAGAACGTGTCGTATAGTTCACCGCTCCCGGCATCAATAACGCGCACCACACGTTGCCGGAATGTTTCGTATGCCCGTTAGAAGCGAGAACAATTTAAAGTTTCCGCCAAGCGCCTCTTGCATCTCGTCCGCCACGTTTCTCGGCTCCTCCTAGCTAGCTTTCATGGACGTCGTTACCGGCATCACTAAGGAATCAAGAAACTCTCGAGTCTTCTCATCGTTCGATGTGCATCGATTTACATAAAATAATCTTGGCGACATTCGCTAATGAGACACGTCCCATTGTTGCGATCCGACCCCGCAAAGGAATTATCCGAGAAATTAATACAAATTGCTCTAAGACTCAAATCATGTCTAATTACCTCGTTTGCCATATTAAGTCGTATTCGCGAGCGCACACCAATCTCCTTTTCCCCTTCCGTATCGTTTAGACTGCAACGACGACAGACTAAATAGCAGGAACGAATGGAGTCGAAGAAGAGCCCTTGCAAATGTGCCTCGGAAACTACAACCTGCACGAGGATTACGTATCGGATTGTGAGGCGGCGCACTAGGATCACAAGTTAGGAAGTCGTAACCAGTTTAGGATTAAGGTTGTTCGGGTCACTACCTCTCAACGAATACGGAATGCGCATGGAACATGTGCAGATCCTGGAGTGTATCGTGGAACAAAGTGGAATAAATGTCTTAAGACTATCGCTTTACTCGTAAATTTCAGAAACTAAAACGTCATTGAGTTTAATTCTTCTCACAATTCTTTAGGTCTCAATTTATAATAAATATTTTTTTATATAACTAAAGATTTCAATTTATTGTATATTTACAATATTTTTTTCACTTGAGAAAAGTATATCAGAAAAAGGATTTAATTTACAATAATTTAAAATTATTATCAAATAATATTTTATGTTAATTCACATCTATCAAAAAATAATAAATAATTGTGGAATTACCATTATATTGTTTTAAGATGTATTGTTACTTTAAATAACAACAAAATAATAATTTTATCGATATACCAAAAATAACAGAAAAATAATTTTAATTAGTTGTTGAATTATTGTTCTAATATACATACAGCAATTTTATTAGTATACAAAAATTATATGCAAATTATCGACAAAAGAAAAATACAAAAAAATCGTGTCTTATCAGAATCGATAAAACTAACACTCCATTCTTTGAAACGTAACCGCCAAATGTCGATTTGATCCATTTAAAGAGTTATCGTCCTGTAAATTTTCAAGAGCACTGGAAGTCGATGTAATCCAGCATACAATACGGACACAATTTTCCATCGAAAGTTAAATCGACTGCTGGATAGTCGGCTATATGAAATTTCCGCGTACGCGCAGTTTCCCCTCTGACGTCCTTTCGCGGGAAATCAAACCATCTCTCGTCAGGATACGTATGTAGATACTTGCGATTCTATGCGGGGTACAGCAAAGTTGTGAGAGACATGGAAGAGGGGAACGAGGGAGACAGGAGGGTTGAGCTACGATGTTCCCTATTCTCAGTATTCATGGTTTAATCAGGAACCAACTCGCTTCCACTAGGAGAGGAAACGCAAGTTTAGTTACTGCGCGAAATGGTAACTATCACCGAGAATACTTGTAAGTATCGATCGTGCTCTGAGAAAGTTACAGACCGAAAACTTCTGGGGGCCAATGTTTGCAACTCTTAACACATGTACTATCCTGGAGATGCATGCATGTGCATTATTAGGTACGTTTCAGCAATTCGAATTGAAAATATATGCGAAAACTTTATTATGATTTAATCTGCCTTCATTTATCCCTACATATATGCTATATTTAAATGTAGCATCTCATTGCTCGATGTTTGATATTCATTTCAGAATCGTATTGATTTAACCATTAATATAGCATTCGTGTCTTTGAAAAACTAGACGCAACAATTAGTAATTAGTTATAATTAAACAAGTAATTAATTTATATACATTTTTTTTAAATACACAATTTTATAAATACTTTCTAAAAATGTTAAAGTAGGGTAAAAATCATTAATAATTTTTGTATATTTGTTAAAGTTATGAAAATTAATCCGGGATATAAATAATCTATTGTATATTGTAAAGAATAAAAAAATCATCATATGTATTAAGAGTTAATAATAATGTTACAAAATAAAACCACGCACGCACACACACACACACAAATTAATTTTTTAAAAGTTAGGAACTACATACGTAGTATATAAATTCACATAAGAATCATACAAGCATTAAGATCCAACTAGATCGTTTAAAATTTTGATTTCTATAGTTTGTATTATCGCACATATACGATCCTATAATATATTATATTGTTTAATTTTTTAAATCTGTATGTTAAATATATATGAAAAAAAGAGTAGTATAACATGATTTGCAAAATTAGTAGCAAAATTATTACAAAGGTAATAACATTATAGCGTTATCATTCTAAAAAAACATAAAGTAATTAGTAAAAACATATCTAAAGAATTGTGAAAATACGTAACAAATAATTATAAGTACTTATAAACATTAGCTATAAAAAATTATTAGAATTCTTTTATTATTTTAGTCCTCCCCTCTATCGTATTCACAATCTTAAACGATATTACAGTAGAGCCTATTATATCTACTTATCTATTGATAATAAGCATCTACAATTTTATACGATGAAAGACAAACTGCCCAACTAATCCGAGCAATTCTTTAATTATCACTGTCGTCTGAATCATAGTCTGTCGACTGCCGTTGCCTCGTACTGCGAAAAGTTAAGTCGGCGCGTAAACTCGCGCCAAGACTCACCAAACACTGCGTTCGAATTAACCAGAGTCGAGGGAGTTGAAGCGTGCCACGGACACGCTTGCGTTTAGTGCTCAAAACTATGTAACTATGTATACAGGTTCGTAATAATTCCGCCGCATTCTGGAATTTGCCGTAGAAGCTTCCTTTCGGCAATCAAAGCATACTTGTTAGATGCAAACAACTAATTAATTTTCATTCGTCTTAATAAGTACTTAATCTTTCTGGTTTTCAAAGAAAAATAAAATTTTCGTGGACAGGAATAATTATATAAGAAGAAATAATTTACAAATTTCGTTTGTAAATTTTTTGTGTTTTAATCGTACAACAAAATTAAGCTTAATGCAAAAAATACTAAGAAATATATATTTCATTCAAGTGTAATGAACGTAAAAATATGTGTTATTATCTAGTAAACTTTTTATTAATCATCACTATTTTCGACGCAGAAACACTGGCACTTTACTAAACAATCATCATTTTTTGAAATTCTGTGTTAATATGACAACAATTAAAATTTATCATACTATTTGCTTATGCATTAGTTTTTTAATTAATTTGAGTACGGTAGGGATTACCGGTAGTATAAGCACGGATAAAATAATTATAAGAGGAATTTCTACTGCAGCTTCTCGGCAAAAGTCTGTTATATTTTATATGATAGCGCGAATGCCGGAAGGTAAAACAAAAAATTAAAGATAAAAAAACTGTGTAACACGAGGGAGAAGAAAATTATATTCTTTAACAAAATCCCAAAGTCAATTTTCTCTCAAAGAAAAAAATAATCATATCATAAATCATCATATGTAACATTGCAGCATTTGATATTACTAATTGTAATAATTAATCTTCGATAAAATTTTTATTACAATAATTTACATGTATATTTCATACTAAAAAAAATTAAAAAATTAAAACTAAAAAAATTCTGTTTTTCTTTCATTCTCTTTAAAAGTCTTTACTTTCAAATTTCAATGTCAATCTTATTAACATTAATAATCTTATACTCGAACAAACCTTATATGAAATATATGTTCTTATATATTAACAAAAAAATACACAAATTTTAACATAAAAACGTTTTTTTTTTTCGTTCATTCTCGCATGATTTACTTAAAATTAAAATTTTCTCTTTCCTGGTGTATCATTCTCTTTTGTAACTTTTTGTGCGCTAAGAAAGAACCAACGGCCGAGCAATAGAGACAACCTTCTGGTACAGTAGACATCATATTAAATCTACGCTATATAATCCCAAAGTTAAACTGCTAACTTAATTAAACTAGCGATGAAATTTTCGCTAAAGAAAAGATCGGTGAAATACGTTCCTCCATTTCACTTGGCACGAAACGCATCGCGCCGATAGGCGTCCACAGACGTGGCTACCCAGTCTGGCGAGAGAACATAGCCTGCGTTTGCGCGTTAAATCAGAGGACTGGATATAATCGCGGCTAAATGGCCCGTAAGTAACAGTCAACGAAAACGCACGGACACCATTCACCCTTGCGATCCCCGCAACCCCCGCGGTCCACCACCTTCGTAACGCCAGCGGATAGATACATGCGGCAACGCCATCGTTACTGCGCCGTCCCCGACACACTCGCTAACTCTGTATCTTGATTATATTCCATTTAGCGCTCCGCCTTTCCGCCGGAGCCACTCCGGGCCTCTCGCCACCGAGATATCTCGTTTGTCATGGCCTCGTTTCCACCGGGAACCGCGAATTTCTTACCGGCACGCCGCGCCACGCCGTGCCGTGCTGGAGTACTCTCGGCCAGGCGCGACAAGTTGTTGGAAACCTGACTCGAAAAGGGTTGGGAAGGATGTTGTAACGTATTAGTTGTAACACGTACGAGGTCCGGTTAATTTGAAGAAAAATCTAAAAATCTTTACCATAACAAACAAAAATTAGATAAGGAAAAATAAATTGATTAATTTGTGAATACATTACAGATGACGTTTAAATCAGTTAAAAGGAGGACAAAGTGTTCAAATACTAAAAATGGGATTGATATCTATATTATATACATTTAACTTTTTCCGACACATTTTACTAGAATGTATGAATTATGTAATGTATATTGTAAGACTACATAAAATCAAAAAAACATTTTTTGATTGATCAATTAATAAAATTCTTTCTCTTGATTGATCAATCAAATGCTCGAAATATTTGAAGCACCAAATGGACCACACCTATATACGTATCTGTCGATATTTACATTCGCGTTGCTCTTTAAACGGCTGCTTTCACTACTGTCATCGTTGAGATCTTCAACCCTAGAAATTCTTTGAAGAAGTCGAAACGTTCGTTGAACGATCGTCGAGCGAGCTTGAAGGCAGAAACGCTTTCCAATGTGCACGGAAGCACTTACGTAGCGTACATTTAAAGCTCGAGTTGCAGTTTCTTATAAAACTCCTTCTTTATCCAACCTTGCCCGTTTATCTCCTTCGGAATTTATCCGCCGGAAACGAACGGTCTTGAATGTGGCAGCACAACGATTCCGATTGCGCTCCTAGATTTTCATTTTCCTTCGGCGCGGCGTGGCAGCAGCTGTAATCCAATCGCGAGACTTAATTGGACTATTTAGAAATCGTTAATTGCTTCTCCACACCGGCGTCGTTGGCGCTATAAACCGCGCCCACGTTATTTTCAAAGTCCTTCCAATGACAACAGATCAAATTGTCTGCGCCGCGCTCGGAATCGTTTCGCAAATACTTTCTGCGGAATCGCCATTGTAATTTTTACGTTTTGCGAAATTACAAACTCCGCCTTTATTTCTTTAACGCTTTGTTCTCGCTTCTTCTCGCAATAACGCTATAAATGGAACAGGTATTTCCAATAATTTAGTGACAAAATGTCTCGTTGTAAGCAGTGAAATTTTTCACATGTAATTAATTAAACTGTGTCTCTAAGATCCTTATTTATACAATAAAAGTAATTCACAAACATTTAGACCTTTTCTTCTCTCAACATCGCAATTAAAAGAATTAAATTTGAATACAAATCATTATGGCATTAATTAATTATGTCAAATTAAAAAGATTTAATGCTAATGCAAACTCCAAGCTGCTCAACTTGTTGCACATATACTATTTAAAACATGACTTATATTTAGTCGTTCACGAATAATAATAACGTGAGTACAAAAATAAAATATCAACAATATATGCGATTATTGAAAAAAAAAACTACGATATACTGGATATATACACCACTACATGATAAAATTTAATCACATCTCGTCAACGTCATAATGTGCCTCGGTAAATCGAAAAATCTTTTCAAGTAAAAACGTCTCTCTCAAAACTATCTCTGCCTTGACGCTATTCTGGCATTAAAATTCCTTATCCTTGTCGCGACTTATCCTCGCTAACACCAACCACGTCGATTTCCGGGACACATCGCTTCAGCATTCTCATCTCTCATCCCCTCATCCCATAGAACGATCAACCAACTCTCTCTTCCCACTTTACATTCCACTCTGGTAGATTTATTTGTCGAAACATATTGCCGTCACGACAATCGGCAATAATCTCTGACCCACGGACAACTCATCCCCGGGTTGCTACCTAAGTCACTTCCTATTGTTGTGACAATATGATCATCCTGTATCTAGAGTTATCAAAAGTCGATCGATTTCGGATTTCAAATTCTTCCTAACGTGACATTCTTGATTCAAAACTATAAACGAGCTTTTTTACGAAGAAAATCTAGCACGCCCAATGGTCGTAATTAATTTCTTGAGATATGTCGTTAAAAATAAATATTAGTTTCGAAGAAATTAATAGTAGGGACAAGACTAAAAAAATATAAAATTGTTATAATTAAAAGAAAGAAGTAATATACATATAGGAACTTATAAATAAAAATTTTAATTATTCATGATGTAATAAATGATGCACGGAAAGAACGATTGTGCTAAAATATAAAAATAGCTCGACATAAAAGCTGAAAATAACTTTATTTGCCATCAAAATAAATGTAAAACGCTTAAACGAGATTGCTAGAATATTAAAACTTCTTGCAATATTATCATCAACATTTAAGCGTTCCGCATAATTATTTTAACGATCTAAAAAAAATCTATTTTTCTAAAAAAAAAGAGTATCTTTCAATAACTCTATTTTTTATACATAAATTTAAATCTAGCTAAATTTTTAGACACTTCAGTAAAATCGTTCCGTGGAGTAGAAAGATATATTAAATATATGCAATTGTGAATACGAAAGAGAAAGAGAATGAGAAAGAAAGAGAGAAATATATTTTCTAGAATGTAATGCCAGTTTAAAATTAATGTAACAAAATAGAATCGCGCATGTTTCCAGTGCAATATAAATTATACAACACATCGATAACAAAATAAATGTGCTGTTACATTATATATAGAACATGTATATAGTAGTTTTTACTGTCATCTGTTATATTTGTAGTCAAAATTGTAAATTATGTAAAACCGATTATATCAGTTGTTTAAATATATTGTTTGTACACTTTGTCAAAAATTTCACAAAATAGAATAACATATTTTCTTCCGCAGAAACATATTTTATTGTTCGTTTACATATATCACCGTTTTATAATTCATATTCATATAGTGAAATTCTTGTAACAACTTATTACAAATTCTTTTGTCATATATGTACACAAATCATTTCATGAAAAATTCATAAAAATATAATATAATAAAAAGATATGACATTTTAATTTCGACGTTGCAAAAATAACATAGAAAGCTTTCATATTTAATTCTAGTATCAAAAATGAAAGAATCATACTAACTATTAAACTTTTTTTAATCGAGCTTTTTATAACTAATTATATTATAATATCAAACGCTATCTAATATATCATTTTTATCACATTACCTCGATTATTTTTTTACAATGAAAATGATTAAAATCGAAATGTTTGTTGAAATTAGATTTATGATTGTTCTCTTACTTGTTTAAGTAAATTAAGGAGCTTGCTTGGTTTGTTATTATTTGTTTTTTGAAAAGAACATACATTTTGTCTACAGTACGCGTTGAAACAAATCAAAAGTTTATATTTGTTTCAATAAAGTTCTATTAAGACTCGTATTTGAATATCGCGGATATTGCAACGGATGTTACCGGCGTCTGTAATACCGAACAAATCACTCTATCGGTGGTTACGAGCGATTCGTGCACGCGGTAGACCGTCATCGGCATTAATATCACAGGCGTTATCGGTGCGACGGTGCATCTGTTACCGGTGACGTCAACCCCGAGCGGCTCCGATCGCGTCACATAGTATGGGCAGGTAGTGCGCTCCACGAACGTGCATCAGAGTCCGTCCCAAACGAAGCGCAGAACGCAACGTGACGTTCGCACACGCGGCCCCGTCAGTCGGAATTACCGTACGGGCAAAGTAATACGAAGCGGATGCCAGGACGTAACATGACCCTGGTCGTCCGCCATTTGCGAAACGTTCGTCAATACAGTCTCCTTCATGGGATACCGCGAAACGGAAATCCCCGGAAAGTTACGGTTATTCACGATTTAGGACAGACATCAATAAATCATTTTCAATAGAGTAACTTAAATGCGCGTATAAAGTAAAACAGAAGTTCATCTATTTTACTTTATACGCCATATATGTATAAAGGCCAACGCAGTGAGAAGGACTTTTACAGAAATTCTTGGCTCGGCTGAAATATCTTGTACAGATATTACAGCCATTACCTCAAATGTTTAAAGTACACTATAAAAAGGAGTTAAGAGTATGTATCAAAAAAACTGTTGTACCAAATTAAAAAGTGAAACTCAAGTGGTACTATCTTTATTAATTTGTATATGATAATGTTTGAGTGCGCATCTTTATATTCTCGTTGAAAATCTTCCTAATATGATGAAAAATATAGATTTTTGTCATTTATTTTATAATGCATTTCCATACATTTCTATTATAGCAGAAAAGAGATTAAAAAATACTACTTCTTATTTTAAAATAACTTGATCCAAATGCTAAACCGTCACTAAGAGGCCCCTATTCTGTAACTCTTGGCGATCATAATTATAGCGTTAAAAATACGTTGTATTACTTTTAAATGCGATTTAAAATAATCTGTAATTTTTTTATATCCTTAAAACAAGATAAATATATACTCAAGCGTTTAAAAGAAAGAAAGCAAAGGTACCGAGTACAAAAAGTACAAGCAACGCGAACAGACCTTTTGTGTGCGGCGGGTTGCCACTATATCGGCGTGAACTTTCGTGCGTCGTGTTGCCAATTAGCAAACGTACAAAGCTAATTCTTTTTGTGCAGTCTATACAATCACCGCATTACTTATTGAATTAACCTCTGATTCAAGTGATAAAAATCAGTCTGTAAAGCATTATATATCACTTTTAAATACAATCTGGAATAATCTATCGCATTCATTACTTTTTTGTTATTTTGAAATATTTATCATACATCCTTAAGCAATTAGTCGCAGACACAGAAAAAGAGCATGGCAGACGAAGCGATCGCTGTCATAATGTGTCCCAGAAACGATGATATCTTCCGATCTGAACGATCGGAAATCAGAATTCCGCTCGACTGCACGAATCGGGAATGATGCTAGATAACGTAGGGAACGCGCGCGAAACGAACGATGCGCGACGAGATAATCCATCGCGGTTGGAATACACAGTCGGAACGTGAATTTTTTTTCCTCTCGCATCGATTCGATGATCTGGATTACTTTGAAAAACGGAACGTGAGCGAGCTCATCGAGCGGTGATTGGTATTTGCTGCACGATGGTGCGAAGCTTACGAGCGACTTTATATACGTACGCGCGTCTGCTCTATGGACATCTATATATAGGTCACGGTACAATACTAGATACCACGTATTTCTATAGGTCATTGGAAAATACTGATTCTGCAGGAACATATGAAACGAGAAATCGAAGGTATGAATTTCCTAGTTTACGAGATACTGCAAACGATACACGTACCAAGAAGATTTTACGGTGCACATACCATTAATGAGATATACACGCGATGGTCATTGTTATTATTGTAGTACCAGTCGACATATTTAATTTAATAAATTGTGATAAATAAAAGCGTGAAAAATTCAAATAATTGATATAAATTGTATCAAACTGATTGAAATTTATGAGAAAATATAAGATGCAGAAATATAAAAAAATAAATATTTTATCCACAACGATGAAAAAGTACAAATGAAAAATACAGAAATTATGTTATACATGTTTCTGCTTTATTACAAAAGAAAAGTTTGCTCTTCAATTTTTTTATAACTGTCATAAGTCGATTCTTCGCTTTCTTAAAATGAACGATTCAATTAATGCATATAAATTTAAAAATAAATCTAATATGTAAGGGAAGCCCGGAGGGGAGCAGCGCGGATGTGTTAAGGTTGAGAAAAAAAAATGACAATTAAAATTGAAATCAGGAACATTTTTATCCCCATAAATCTCTTAAAGGACTTAACTTTGAAATAAAATAAAAAAAATTAAAAAACTTGAATATTAATATTTTAGTTAAAACATAAAAAAAGAGAAACCATCCGCTTTGCCTGACCTCCCCTAGGTAAAGCAAATGGATCTCGAGCAATGCAAATGAAATTTAAAAAATTAGAATCGGTCTTTTCAATCGTCACAAAAGTAACTATCAAATTCTCTATATGTAGTGCAGCCTTTATGGACCATTTGATGCAATGACTGCATTAAATCAGTAATTATGAACAAATCATCATATTTTGACAAAAAATAAACAAAAATGAAATGTAAACAAATACGTGCTTTTCGTACATTCGAAAGGTCGTCTGTCCCTCTGTATTCCCAGTATTTTCATTGTAATCATATACCGAGTAAAGAGGATGGATCATCCGCTTTGCCCCCACCCGCTTTGCCCAAAGGACCTATCTGGCGCGAATTTGGAAAGATTAGAATAAGTTGAAACACCAAGTAAAAAATTTTAACCTCAAATATACGTTTAAAGACACAGAATTCTTATAAAAATCATTCACACTGATTAAGAAACAATTAGAGATAATAATTAAGCTACGTACCTAAGGAAAAATCACAAGAAAACACTCAATTTTCTATATGTCTCTATTAAACACAAACGAACGCAATCATATCTCGTTTCGTATTTTCATAGCGTCGCTGGTCGATCATTCTTTCAACTGCTAGAGACTCATAGCCCAATCTCAGATAGATAAGCGAAAATAAAAGGTATTCGCTTTACCCAGGGCGTCCATTTTGTCTCCGGGCTTCTCCTAATTAATTTACAGCATCGTTTTCATTAATTTACATCTGTTGTAAATAACGTAAATAATTATCAGGTTACTAAGTAAGACTGAGATGCAAAACTCGCGGCTTTAATTAAATCTAAACACAATTACTTGAGGTTTACTGTACAGAATGCACGCTACTAACATATATCAACGAATTAAATTAATTACAAATATTTGTTGGCCAAAGAAACAAACAAGTCATGCAAACGAAAAAATGATAAAAAATATTATACTAGAAAATCAACTATGCGAATACGATCAAATTTTGGAACAAACATAAAAATAAAAAAAAAAGTATCAATAACAGGTTTTATCAATAGCATACGTTTTGTATTCCAAGATATCAAATAATTGAGAGAAATATTTTGCATCGCGCGAAATCATGTTTAAAATTTATCGTGATAACAAATTAAATGACCTCGCGCGACGAGAAGTCAAAAATGATGCGGCGTATGCAAAACTCGTTGTAAAATGAAATGCTCATGATAAAACCAGCTAATTCTATATTCGCGCATGTAATTTACAATGATATATGGTATTTCATTGTGTCGCGACCACCGCGTTTTAGGATTATTCGCGAGAAGACGGAAAATCGCCTGTAGGCAGTATACAGTTGCATTGGTACAAGAGAATAGTACGGAGACAGTAAAAAGGGAGCCGCAGATCTGGTCGACCATCGTCGCAGTTGCAACGTGTGCGCTTGTAACTGCGTTGTAGCCACGGTAACTTCGCTCGTTACATCGGCCATGCAGTATTCCGAAGTGCGCGTTGTTTGTGTCGCGAGTGAGCATTGCACAGTCGTCGGAGATGCGGGACCAACGAATGGAGAAAGAGGGACAGTAGTACGGGAAGAGAATATACGAGAGATGATGCAAACGTGAGGAGGAAGGTCGAGCGGGGAGACAATTCCGAGGGGAAGAATGGAAGAGAGAGAGAGAGAGAGAAGAGAGCACGAAAGAGGCGTCACATAGGAAACAACGAGGGTGAAGGGTACGTTTGCGTTGCGCTATCTGTGTAGTTTATACTTCTCATATATGCCGCCACCGAGTATACATACTGCTAACCGGAGTGCAGACGAGGGATGGGATGGGGTGGCCCTCGTGTTTCGAATATACCGCGGGCGACGCGCGTCGGGAATCTGAAAAAGTTAATATCTGCCGTCGTGCCCGGACTTCAAAGCAGATTTGTTTTCACATTTTCAGATTTGTTTAACCACGTGGGATCACTCCGCATTCGTTGGACGATTCATATCCATATGCGTGACGTATGCGTTCGAAAACTACGGAGCTGTGGTTTGTCGCTGAGTTTGATTTATCTAACATAATAGGATCGCATTCAATGTCAATAAGAGATGAGAATCCGTCAGCTTTATCTGGCGACAAATGTATCGTAATAATTTTTTGTGGTCTTATACATACTTTCACCATACATTTACTGAATGTGTTTGTGAATTCGATCTAATGTAAGAGATTCAATTAAATAGCAACGTGAAATATAATTGCATTATACAAAACGACAATATAATAATCAATATTTTTAAAAATGTGTGTGTGTGTGTGTGTGTGTGTTAGAATTCTAGATGTTTACCAAGAATAATTTATATTTACATTACACTGAACAAAATTAATTTACTACAAAATTTATATTTAAGATGGAAAACATCGCTAAATTAAACTATTTTATTAATTTACTTTTACCACAAACATGGCTTTCAATTTGCATCACATTTTACGTGCTTCAAATTAAAATTATATCTCTTGGTCGTAATAAATATCTTCGCAAAAGAAGCAGGAACGCGAAGACCTCAGAATTTTTCCCGTCTGCCGCACTAATTCGCATTTCGCATTCGGGATTCGAGTTTTCAATCTTTTACATTGCGCACTCGACAACATCCGCGCGCAAACTTCCAACGTGTTAAATTCGATAAATTCTCGCGAGAACCATATCTGCTCTCTCGTATATATATATATATATATATATATATATGTATATATATTTATATGTATATGTGTGTGTTAAGTTACTCTTTCGGAACGCGATACTCCGCGTGTCCTCGTTTGAAAACGAGAAGCGCATTGCGGGAATTTCCGCGATGCTTCCGCATGTTTAAACGGACTTGCACGCTATCGGTTGATTAAAGTGTCAATCTATCTATCTAAACGCGCGTTCGGCCGGAAACACGTGCGGCGCGGCGTTAACGAAGGAAATCAGGCCACCGTGATTTAATTAGCCGCGATTAGTCACGACGCGCAGACCAGATATTACGTTTCTCGCGCTAATAATAACGAGATCAATTCTGTCGAACGACGAAAAATTCTCCTCTATATTATTGCTTGTATGCGGAAAAATGCACCCACGGAGAGCACGCACGATCCCACTCGCTGTCGAACGTGATCACATTCTGCGAGTTTTATTTCGAGAGTGAGTTTCGATTTCTCTTCTCGTCCATTTCTCTCTCTCTCTCTCTCTCTCTCCTCCCCTCTCTCTCTCTCTTTCTGCCTCCCAATGGAAACAATTTAATAATCGAACTACTGAATTCGCCAATTGCCAGGCCACCACTTAAATTCATTTTACAGTAATTAAGTGTTCCGGTCAATACTGGCGCCATGCAAATGTACCGCAGTTTCGATAATCGAAAATATTTTCCGATTACGCGGTCGCCAGCGCGGATATATTTATTAGAACGTTATTATCGTTGTAAAGATAAAATCAAAATACTAACACTATCTGCCTCCTGCAATCTATTTAAAATGAATCCATTTTTCCAAAAAAAAGAAAAAACATCGTAGAATTTAAGACTTTCTAAACATCCCAATAATGAATAAGCATACATAGTTTATACGCTTAAATTATTTTTTTAATATAATTTATGAAGAAATTTGTATAGCTACTTATTATTGTTTTCGTTTTCTCAATTTATAAAATAATTCTTATTTTTAATAAAATATTAATTTATTGCTTAATTGTTTCGTTATGCTGTTACATTCACGCATATTAATATAATTCTTATACGTATTCTTATACCGAAAAAAATGCATGCAATCATTATCTGCGAATCATAATTCCTTTTCTTTCATTTAATCATTTATTACAATTTTACAAATAATTAAAATAAATATAATTTATTTTATGAACATGATATAGATCACATAATTTGTGATCTGCATAACAAAAGTCTGTATAAATGTAATATTGACGTATGCACAAAAATCACATAACTATATGTATCTACATATATAATGTATCTACATATAAGTTTATTTTTGTTAAATTTATGAATTTTCATAATCACTGTGTATTTTATTTAAAGCATAAACTTTAACTGCATATTGTAATTTTCTGTTGTATAAAAGAGTAGAGAAGTTATTCATATAAAACTGCAAACTAATTGCAGAAAAATAAAAAAAAATTTATTATATTATAGGTATATTGACTTCTATTAATAGTATTTGTAGTATAATCAAATAACGTACATTTTTAGCAATGTAATCAAATAATGTAAATATAATTACAAATAGAATTTTTGTTATAAAAAAAATAATATTAGTAACATTAATGTTTTAAATAAATGCATCTATTCATTTCTTAAACTATTATTAGTGCATTTAACTAAAAAAATATTCGCAAAAACAATCTTTGTCTTATACATAAGCGCGTCTCTAAAACATAGTAGAAATGGAATAACAAAATTAAAGTCAAAGGAAAAAATAAAAAAATACAAGAATACAAAGGTCTCGCATTTTTATACTATTTTTCTTTACTTTTCGGCGTGAGTACGTAATAGCTACGTGTTTCTTCTATAACAAACGAGCTGCTTCGATCTGCGAACCACTACGAGAAATCGGATGCGGTTCGCAATAATATTTTTCCCTCTCGCCGAGCCTTTTGGCCGAATCGGAGTCCCATATCCCATGTCCGCAGATTACATGTAGCCATGGGCGTCGCCAAAATTTTTCTTTCAAAATTGCACGAGCAGCAAGAGAATATTTTTTTAAGAACCCGTTGTGTGCGATTCGAAACTTACTAATACATTCTATTACGTCGCACTAATGTTTTTTCTAGTTAAAATGTGTTTTTAACTGTTTTTACACATCTCTTTCCTCATCTAGTATCATGATTATTTTTTTGGTTTATAAATATTATATTTAACAAAATTATATGAAGAGAAAAAAAGAGAAAAGGGAGAAGAAAAATGATAATTTATATTTATAAAAAAAATTGTGGAAATTCGTAAATCTAGCCCATAAAAGTCTGAACATAAGAATTGTCGTAATACTTACCTAGTCTTAAGTTATAGACGTAAGCAACACATAAGCTTTTGCGTATGACGTGTGACTTATTGCTGTGTCTCCAAGAGACAATAAGTCACACCGAAGTTTATACTTGCACTTACGTCTGTAACTTAAGACTAAATAAGTATAATAATTCTTATGTTCAAACCTTAAAATGTTATATTTAAATACGTTGTGTATTTAAATTTTCATGCTTAATGAAAATAGATAATCTATTGTTAACAAATATATTAAGGCCCAGTTTTACAACTCATGATTAATTAAACTCTTAACTAAGGTTCAACTTATTCATTATCTCTTTCCAATTCTAAAATTGGAAAAAGATGAGAAATACGTTGAACCTCGATTAAGAGTTAATCATGAGTTGTAAAACTAAGCCTAAATGATCGTTATATCGTATATTAAATAAAAATAAAAATTATAGACACTATCCTCTCTCTGATCATATAATAATAAATAATTTTATAATATTTTCAAAACACATATATTTACGCACTGATAGACAAAACAATAAATGACAAACTATTTCGTATAATTATAAATAATAAATGTGATATTTTTAAATCAAACTTTTTTATTTTCTTTCTAAAATATTATACACAAAGTATTTTATTCATACGTATATATATATATCTACGTTTGTATTACACTGCGCTTATGTATGCGACGAATAGTCAAGCGATGACACAGAGGACGGAGAAAGAAAGAAAGAGAGGAGAGTAATAAGGGGGAGAAAGGGAGAAAAAGTGAGAGAGAAAGAGAGAGAAATGGTGAATGTGTGTGTGTGTGTGCGTGTGTGTGTGTGTGTGTGTGTGTGTTCTGTCGGCCATCCACGTTAAATTCAGAAAATCTCGCGCAGGCCATTTTCCGAGGGAAAAGCTACTTCCTGGCGCGGCGAGCCAGCGCAGCCGTATTTTATTCGTTCGTGGTTGTAGCCGACTCGATCTCGCTCTCGGCCAGTCGCCAATCCCCCCCCAGTTAGCCCGTTCATAATACTGGCAAAGATCGTGGACAAAAGGGGTATGGCACAAAGGGGGCGACGTAGGAAAATTCAGTCGGAGAGCTGACCAAGTTCCGGTCGCATTCAGCTATAAGAGGGAAGAAGAGGGGAATATAGGCATGTATCGTACGCACAATAAAGACTACTCAAGTTGGAACTTTGATCATTTTTCAGTCAAAGCTCAAACTAAAGTTATTTTTTTATATACAGAGTTTGATAGAGCGTAAAACAATATAGGTATGTATTATATCATTCACATTGCTACACCTTTAAATCATATTCATTGTAATTGTATAAAGCTTATCAATAAATCAGAAATAAAAAAGAATTGTATGACGTCTTATTCTTAATTTATTGATTATAATAAAGCTAATAATAGCAATCGGTGCTACACTGAAAAAAAAGATCTGTGGTTGGATTAAATACATAGTAATTCAGATGAAAAATGAATGAATTAAAATTTTCTGATTAAATCTATTAGAATTCTAATTGAGATAACTAGAATTCTGATTGATGTAACTATTATGATAAAAATAAGAATTCTAGATTTTACCAGAAATATTGTATCAAACAGAATTCCGGTTATCTTAATTAAAAGTCTAACAAATTTAAGAAAATTCTAATTCATCCATTTTCAACTAGAAATTTGTTCAATGTAGCAATAACTTTGATTAAATTTTTTTCAGTGCAGCAATAACTTTGATTAAATTTTAATTTGATTATATAATACACAATGATGGCTATAATATGACATATTATGATTAAAGAATGGCATTATTTCTTGTCAATACATCTTTGTTACCTTGTTCTTTTTATATGTATAAGAAGAATGATGAGAGATATAAAGTTAATTATCTTTTAGTATTTCTTTCTCAAAAGTGCTCTCATAAACGAATACAATGAAGTAAATAATGGCAAATGTCCTCTGCTATACATATACACCATGTGTATACAATATATAATTGTAAAATATTAGAAAATATATCTAAATTATTCCGTAAATTTCTTGAGAAAGAGGGGGAGAAGTTAAAGCCTAAGTTTCATTAGTTTCCATCTAGATTCACCCTCTTCGTCCGTCTGACCCTTCATAGATATCTTTCAAGGAATTAGCCGAAGATTTGTTGGCGCACCTTCGCTTCAACCGACATTAACGTATATTGTAGAATTAGAAGACGGCATATATCGTCGGATTCGCCATGGTCGATAGAGTAAACATCGTGAATGGTCCGCGCCGCGGTAATAGCAAAGTCAAGGAAACAAAGACAAGAGAGAGTAGAAGATAGATACGAATGATAGTAGAGTAGAACGTCTTAAGTACTATTATGCAGGGAAGAAAACGTTTCCTTAATAATGCGCGCTCAGGAATATCGCTAGACAAAATTTTGGAACTTTGTTTCAAGAATGTTACTATAATGATAAGTAATTAACTTAAAATTAACCGAAATCGAAATTAAACCTTAATTGGAAATTTTAAACGTACAAAAGCAAATCTTCTGTAAAGATTCTCTAAAAATAATGCAAAATAACAGTTGTTTTATTATTCTTAAAATAAACATTGCTGTTACATAGCGTTATCAACATATATATATATATACAGGGTGCGTCACCAAAATCCGGACAAATCGAACAATTCCTTGTCGTGGCAGCCTCAGAGAGCCTCTTTAATGTGTACGATTTGTATCAAAGGTCCTCCTCGGCAATTCGACGCATTGTTGGCTCGCTTACACCAACAATCGATGCTAATTTTCGCAACGATTGCCTTGGGTCATCCGAAATCAGCGTTTGAGCCCTTTCAACGACTGCAGGGATCCTCGCGGTGCGTTCTTTCGAGTGACTCTTCCTCGCTGGCATACTGGAACCTTCGTTGAACTGTTCTAAAGCCGTATATTTTGCCACAACGTCATAAACAGTGGATCTCGGGTATCCAAAGAACCGAATTATTTCCGTTGCTGAGCGCCCGGCGCGAAGGTCTTCGATGATCGCGGCTCTTCGATTATACTCCGCACTTGGTTTCAACATCACGGCCATTTTGAGAATATGACTGTTTACTAGAAGCATCAGGCTTTCTTGAACGCCAATAACAATCTCTGGCGGAGGCACAGTATAGCGGAAAATTTGAATTGAAATTTGTCCAGATTTTGGTGACGCACCCTGTATATATATATATATATATACACACACACACACACACACACACACACACACACACACACACACACACACATAAAAGTTTTTTTTTCATTTCAGAAATACTTGGATAAATTTGAAATCGATCGATCTTATACACGAATGTTTGCAAATAGATAATAATATCTCACTTTACTCATTTCAATATCCAATTTCAATATCTAATTTCAAATCAACTTTATATCAGAATATCCTTCACCAAGATGCTTAATTTAATTTTCAAAGCTCGCAAATTCTGATGCTTTTATAATAAGAATAATTATAAAACAACGTTTGTTTTCATTATTCACTACTTTTATTTGCGTTAAGACATCCGAGCTTCTCTGCGAAGACAAAATGAAATACTGTTCCATTATAAAAGTATAACATCACATTATTAATGTAGTTCTGTAAAAGATATTTCATTCCCTTTTCTTCTCTCCTTACACTCAGAACAAGTTCTCTCAGAACATCCTCATCGAACTCTATATTATCCCTCGTCAAAAGAGCGAAATAAGATTATTCGATTTACCGGTAGGGAGATCGGAAATCTCATAACCTTTTAAACCGCGTCGCTAAAACACACACCGAGCTCGCGAAGTCCGTTGTTGCACTCGTTGTCGAGGAGATGTGAAAGCATCAACGACCCAGGGCGAGTTATTTTTGCTTTTAAGCGATCGTACGCGACGGATCGCGAATGTGTTTTTACGGACGGTGCGGAAATCGCAAGCGTGAGCGATCGGCAGTGCGAAAATACGCGCAGATCGCCGATCGCCGATCGATTTAGTGCGCGTATAGTCACGGTCGGAAAACGTTGGAGCGTAAAACGAAAGGGGAAATTACCGTTTTCCAGTCCCAGACTCCGTTGGAGCTTGCATGCGGTGCACATTGCGGCCAGCTGAGCGAGAAAGGAATCGGAAATTTATATCGAGGAACCGTCTGACCTAACTCTCCATTAAAAATGACGCTCTATTCCGTACGTCTCACCTATTTTATAGTTTACGCGATTGTAATTTCTTTTACGTACGACACAAGCTCACGCTTTAATTTAATAACGTTCCTTTTTATGTTTTATGTAAATTTTTAGATTTAATTCCGTGATTTAATTTTAACAAGATTGATAAGTACTTGTAACTTAATTAGTAAGATTAATAAAAACTTGTAACTTAATGTATTATATAATAATTTTTTTATATATACAACTTGTTGCTCTTGAAGATGTTTTTAATCAAGTATAAATTAATAAAAGATATCATCAGAGAGAGAGTCAATCTGTTCAAGTAAGAAACGTGCAAATCTATCGAAGCTAAAATAACGTACTGAAAGTCACGTCACCACGTGATATCCTCCGATAACTCGTTCCAAATATAAGAGTATGATTCTGAGCCGTTGCAAACTTAGATCCGGATTTTGTCAAAAAAGAACGTGACAGTAACATCGATTTCGTGTCAGCATAAAGCTGCAGCTGTCCTTCCATTTATATGTGTATTATTTTTATTATTTCCCTTTCGACATTCAATCTTAATGTAGTAAACAAATATTAATTATTTTATTAATTTTATTACATTGCGCGTTGTAATAATACATAGTATTAATATAATGTAACTCTAAATATTTTATTAATTGCAAGAAACTCTATTTTAATTATTAATTATCATACACAAATAAAATAAAAAATCGTTGAGTCGAATTTCATTATAAATGTGCGTTTTCTATTTTCATTATTTATTTATAAATAGAATATTACGTTTAAACTTCTAGATAATTTCATGTAACAAAGAAATTAAATCTTTAAAATAAATCGTGTAATATAATTATTATAAAGCTAATAATAAATAATCATAAACTACAAATAAAGTTAATAATAAATAATATAAAACAAAATAACCCTATATGTTCGTATCAATGACAACAGCCATGATTTTAAGATATGTTTCGACAGTTTATATATCAGGTATTGACATTTACTATGCAAGACTATAAGGCAACCGCTTTGATCGATCGCTTTACATCGAATGAACAGTGTCGTCCATATCATCGATAAGCTCGACGACGCAAAGTGAAGCTCGATCAGGTGCGACCTCACCTTCACAATACAACGCTTCAGAGTGACTGTCAGACGCCAATGTGTTCTGTGTAGGATATCTGTGAAGGCTCGGTATCGTTAACCTTGTTCCGGTATTCTGATATTGACGTGCCGTTACGGTGATACGAAGCCGAACGCTGGCATAAGATCCCAGAGAACCGAGGCGAGGAAAGGAAGGCTATAACATCGACTGAGATTGGCTCTTGCGTGCTAGTATGTCGGTTCTCATTTGAATTTAGATTCGTCTCTCTCCGTCTGAGCTCCTTTCTGTCACTCTATTCCTCATTCGTCCTTTCCTCCCTTTTTCTCATCCTCGCTAGCTGAACTTCTTTCGAGAAGACACGCAGCGGTGAGTTTACTCCAGAATCAGTTATGAGATTCTTCGTTTCTCACTCCTTTTTGATATACTCATCATAATTTTTCTATTTTTGTGAAGAGACGAATAGAAAACGTTTCTGTTCATCTCTCTATCGAAAATATCATATCATCTTACTATCCTACTATCCAAATTTAAAAAATGTATCAACTAATCTTTTCGCCATTCAAATCACCTTCGATGTTGGAAGACATATATCTAACTTCGGCATCTTTTATTCTGCGAACTACTTTCCACTTGAGAAAGCTGAACTCTTCGATCCACAGAACGGCGCAAGAAATACGGCTGTAATATTCTAGATTCACTTCCGCCCATGTCGATCGCGATCTCCGTTTCGCGATCGCGTTTCTATAACATTCTACATGATTCTACGCAATTTTTTTTATTGACGTGATAAATGTATTTGCATTATTCGAATTATGTATTCGATATAAGATTGGAGACAATAAGATTATAATTTAATTGATATGGAGAAAAAGTCGCCCTGTTATTAATTTTAAAATTCATAATTATTTTTCATTAAAAAAATTAATTTAAATAAATCTTAATTAAAGCAACAAATCTTTGATTAATTCGATAAATACGACTGTTGGTACAATTAAAAAATATATTATTGCGCTTATAAATAATGTAATGTATTTAATTTTATATACAAGCGCGACTGATTATTTAAATAAATCAGATATATCTAGATTCTTATTCGTAAGTAAAATGTTTCTTTCTCCATATCGATTTGTTGAAGAAGAGAAAAAGAGAGAAAGAGATGAAAAAAAAACAGACTTGAGACCTCACCCATAAATTATTGCATACACATGTGCACGTTATATCTACGATCAGTTCATGTTTTCATTAGGAAGAACTAACAGCGTGAACAGTTACGGATGAAAGGGCCTTTTCACTAGACGAGCTTGGCCAGGCACAATCTAGGCAGTTCTTTTTCTCAATATATTATGAAAAGACTAAAGCTACATAATATTACAGCTACAGAAGCACAGTAACATATTCTACTATATAATATAATTTCAGCTGTGAGTACTCAAGCAGCCTATTTTGTCGTATTAATTTGAAAACGCGAATCAACAATTTTCAGTTTTTTCATTCAATAGCAAAGTGGCGGTGAAAATACAAACGAACTTGTCTGGGATGTGCCTGAAATCGCATCCGTTGAATTTAATCATAAATCTCTCGTACTGAATTTTACGAAAATACGTTCGAGCCATACAACGATTCTCTCATATATACACGTACGCATATATACGCGACTAACGCACGCGTCAATTGACGTGGACCAAAAGCGCAGATGGACATGCATGACGAAGCTGGTGGTCCAGCTGCTGCATCGCTGACCTAAAACGGCCACCGCGTGTACTATATAAAACGTGTAACCGACAGAAGTGTGTCGGTTGACAATTTCATCGTTATGCGCAAATGTGTCTCACTCGAGAAATTGCAATGTGACTCTATATTTTATAGACCACAAATAGCATGAAAAATACCCAGATGCTTTAACGAGAATACACCTTAACAAGGATACAAATTATATGGCTAATCAAAATATTTCAGTAACCTCTTTGCGAATCTATTACAATTCGCGCGTTTTTATTTTTTTTTTTTCTTTAGATAAACAGTTATACAATAAATGCAAGTGAATTATAGTGTTTTTACCTTGATTGAACTAACAATAAGATGTAAAAAAGTGGCCAAATATATTAAACTAAATTAATAATTAAATTCTTGATTTAGGGAAAGAAATTGATTCGATAGAGCAAACGTACAAAATCATACGAGAGTTAAAAGTCGTCGTTTCGCGATTCGAAGGTGGGAACCGCGGAGAAAAATACCAGCAATTTCCTAAATCCGTCCAGACTCTCCGCGTACGAAAATATTGGTGAATGGTGAAGGAAACAAGAAAACTAGACGCAGCGAGGAGGAAAAGAGGCGGAAAGGGTTTGGGAAAATGCGCGACGCGAGGCTGAAGTTCGTTGGTTCGACGATGGTGGAAAAGGTCGAGCATCTGCCAGAGCAAGAAAAAGGTACCGCGAGGTGGAAGAGGAGGGTGTAAGCGGGTGGAATATAGAACTTTGAACTGGAGAGAATAAGCTACGACGAAACGGTGGCGCGCTCGGGAATGACGACGGTGGTAGAACAGAGGAGAGGGTAGGTAGAGGAACGGGGTCGCCGTGAGTTATCGCAGCAACTATCTGCTCAAGCGGGCGGATTTATTTCTATAGGTACAATCTGCTGCGTGAAATAAAGTATTTTGAAAATAAGAGGGAAGACGCGATAGAGCCCCGAGATATCGCCGGCCATTTGTTCCGCGCGGGATACGCGTCTAAGCGAGCAGGCGGAGGCACCCTCCGCCGCAAAATATTTCCGCGTGTGTGCACGCGCTTATATCCTCGCTCCAGCTCGTTCGCGAAAATTCCCGTCCGCTGTGCTGTTCGTTGGGCGAGCCGGTAATTGGGGATCGCCGGCGGAAAAACATCGATACATCACGAGGGACAGAGGTCGACGAGAGAACGAGGTCGGTGCGATATGTAATCCGACATTGCGCGCGTGAAAGTACAACAGCAACTTAATATCGGACAATCTATAATAATACAATTAACTAATCTCTTTGAATTTTTCTTTTAAAATTTTTCTTCATGGGAGAAAATGAAGTAAAATATCAAACAGAAAGAAAATGTTTAAGAACCCAAGAGGTAACATACTTTAATTTCTTTTTTGCGGAAGATTATTAAAATTTCTTTCTCACATCTATGTATTTTTTAATACTTCAAAGTCTTAATGAACTCCGTATTAGTTTAAAAAATCTATTTTATATGTACGTAGCAATATCAATTGATATTAACAATACTAACTACAATTGATATAAATCGCTATGGAAAAATGTTTAAAAATTAGATTTTAAATATCAAAATTTGTAAAATTTCTTATGTATGTATAATAAAAACGCCAATTAAAATAAAAATGATAAGTTATTAAACTTAGTATATATTAAAATCTCACATAAAGTACGGAAAGAGAAATGTGCGAGCATATAAAAACGTTATAAAGTACCATCATTAATAACTTCTCCAAAATCGATATAGCCGGTGCGGATTATGAGAATCGAGGAAAATCCCAACCAGAGTCATTTTTATCGTTGGAAAATGTCCGTATCCCGGCCAATTATTATCGACGAGGCGGATTGAAATATTTCGCGTGATGATAAGTATAGGCTCAATTTGAAATGACTGTCCCTGTGGAATTAACTGAACGATCGTATTATACGATTATTATGGGTATCAGAATATGCGTATTGGAGGAAGCAGAAACCTCTCTCGCACTACAATACGCAGCTAAATGCGAGAAAATACGTATCGGTCTGAAATACATTGGAATTATGTACCTACATATATATGTGTTTGCTATATACATATATTATATCTGAGAATTAATTGCGCACGTAATTTCGAGCAGTACCATGATTTATATTGTAAACGCCGCGATAAAAGAACATATTATGCAGTAAATTATTTCTCCAATGAGATTTATTGAAATATTCTTGTGGCGTGATGACCTGCATTTAATAATTATTCCATATATGATATTTGATGTTTGCAATATTTTGCACAGTTACGAATTTAATTCATTATGTAATGCGGGAATTGTAATTTTTGATTGTAATTTTTCCTTAATTGTCCAAACGTCACATTATATCAAAAATTGAAATTATTAACTTTATCTCATATATATATATATATATTATATTCATATTATACTGGAAACTTGCATAACGTGCCAATTGCAAAACATGAGACTATTCTCTCTCGATTTATTTTATTCAACTTTATTTTATTCAACAAAAATAGATAAACGTATGCATGTGTGTAGTTAAATGTATATGCCAAATAAGATTCCAAATAAAATAAATATCTTTGCAAATATTATACGCAACTTTTACCAAGAAAGAGCAACTATCTGCACTTGCAATAATTCCCAACATCGCAAAAGGTAACTTTACGCCAGTAAGCCAGTATCAATATATTTCCACGATACTAGTACTCATAGAAAAATTGCGAGAACGTGCTCCCTTAAAGCATCTCGAGCGAGGATTCGGAATGTACGAAGATGGTTTATCGATGCCGATGTCCGAGATAAGCGCGTGTCATGATTGGCTGATCATTCTTCCGCGATACTATAGAAAATATTTGATACGAGGACGTATTACACATCATGCTCGCAAGATTTTCAACGTTACTCGATAAAAAAGTGGCTTCGCTGTTTTGTTTATGTAAATCCACTCGTATTCAACAAGCGCGGCTCGACTGGGTCGGCAGTCCTCTAAAATTTTCAGCGATTCCGCTTGCCTGCGGCTCAGTTATTTTCACGAAAAATGTTTGCAGCCGTTGCAATGTGCGCTGTCGCCACAGTACGAATTGGAAAATGCGGTATTTGAGGTGACGATTATGAAAGGCGGTGCTAGTGTGATATTGGAAAGACAGCTGTGCCATTCGCATCGACCTCGCATGGAAGCTCATGAGAGAAAAGATCAATTTCATTCCTTTCATTTACGTCGTTCCGAATGACAAATATATTTTTCTTCATTCGCAATACGCAAACATGTAAATTTAAAATTAACACACCATTAGTGTGAACTCAATTCGTGGACATATCCTCGAGTTATGATCTGTTTTTCAGTAAATATTATTTGTAATTTTGCATAAATACACATGAGATATCTACTACAGATATAGAAATTGTACTTTTTATGATCAACTGTAGTTTACATTTTATAATCAATTTCAAAACTTCATATAGAGATGTATTCGTGAAAAATTCAAAGTAATTCAAATTACTTTAAATAATAAATAATAATTTGAATAAAAAGAAATGCTCGGGAAAAAAAACTGAAACGATTTACGTGAGAAAATTAACGGAAATACGAAGGCTCGTGTTGAAAGTATTTTAACGTTAAATATACGGCATATTTTTCGTTTATCTCTTCCTTTTGGAAACAATGCTGATCTCCCTAGGACAAAAATCTTAATCCGTGCAGCGTCGAGGTGATAACGAGGACAACCGAAGCAATTGTAAATGGGAGTTAGGGCGGTGATTTAGTGTCCTCTCTTATCTCTTTCACCCTCATACGCGCAAGGTGTTCTACGTATGTATTCCCCTATCCTTCGTTCATCTTTATAAACTATTTTCACGTCTGCCTAGCTGCCCCCCCCCGCCCCCGCTTAATCAAATCTTAATGAATAAATTATTATATAATAATACGCTATTTATGCGCTCTCAAAATCCGCAAAAAAAATTTTTGCACTCATTTCGTTTAACTAAAAACAAATGTTTTGTAGGGGCTGAATGAGCTGTCAGTCAGCCCCCCCCCCCATGTATTAATAACAATCGATTTGGAAAATTAAATACATAGGATTTATGCACTTTCATATTCACATAGTTTCAATTTTTCTAGAGCACATTTTTACATTTTTCTTTGTGCAAATAATTTATATATTAAACAAGTATTATAAACAAAATACTCATTATTCACATTAATTTTAAATATATATATATATATATATAAAATATTGCAATAAAAATCAATCTTATTTTCCTATAATTTTATCAATAATTCCTTCAATATTAATACAAATTTTCGTACTGATATGCAAGAATTTCCAAAATTTCTGGCATATCTGCTATTGTATAGAAGCTCGGAATAAAAAATTCAATATCTCCCTCAATAAGGAAAAATTTCATAACGAAACGAGAACGCCAATGAGAAGAAAAGATTGCGTATTTTTTCAAGAGTGTGGAAGATCTTGTCAATGTCGAGCAACGATGAAGAGCACAATGGGATGAGATCGCAAATTTATCATGAGTTATGCACAAGCGGCAACGAAGCCACAATTCAACGCTCAATCCACCGAATCAGTCTCTCTATGAGGATCGTTATCCCCGTTATCCCCACGAACATCGCAGAGGGGAAATTTATTCGACAGTCACGGCGGTTCTGTGATCGACCAATCGCGGTGCCGCCGATTCTGGGGAGATACAAATCACGATTCCTCCTTTCGGTGGTAACCGAAGGGTAGATAGGTAGATACGTCGTATACGTACCTACGATGGAGAAAATACCAGATTCAGGAGCTAAAATAGCATCGCGATCCGAACGAGAGAAGCGCTTTCGAAGCTCACCCCCTCTTTCACCACCCTCTCTCCCAAATGTAGATTAAGCGAGCCACGGAAATGGGTGCTTCGAGTAACGATACGTATTCCTTTACGTATATACGCGCGTATCCGCTGCCTCGACTGAACGATTTTGAGAACAAACGAATTAATTACGTGGTCCTACATGTACCGCGGTTTGAGGTTTACAACGTATACCATCACCTTCTCGACGAAGTAACTTTATTCTCTGAATACACGGGATGCCCCGAAACTATAAATACACAATTTCATTCATTCATGATTCTTTGTAATCGATTTTTTAACAAAATCGATTTTTTAACAAAATTATCGAAGATTATTACCAATGATTTCTTAATGGAAACAAATAAGTTTCTTCTGAAAAAAGCCTTAATAATAAAGCACAATTTTGATAAATATAAACGAATAATCTTATTAAATAATAAAGTTTAAATTATTACTCATTAATCTCATCTCGTTGTACATTGAAATAATTAATTCTGAAATCTCTTATATCTATTCTATAAATTCCTTCCATTTTATCCTAAAATCTATGTCACGACATACATACGTTTGAATGATCGAACGTAATTCTACAACCCTGTTACATCGGAGACATAACGTGCACGGTGACGTACACGTGACTTCCGTAACTTCTGACTGTATACCGCGTACATGGCATCGCGTACATCTGTTTTCTCTTCTGTAAAAACCTCAGCCCGATAGATTCCGCCTTGCTACTCGTGTCTTCTTATTTTGATTGCGAAACTTTTCCTCCCCCGCGCGATGGAAGGGTGGCGGAAACTTTCTCGCCGGCGGCCTTAGAATAATGGAAACGTGAGAAGACTTGCGCCGAACGACTGAGCCGCGCCCGCAGATAACTAAGTCGCCTCAGACATCGCATCGCCGCTCAATTTCTGCGGGCCTTAATCCGCCACTAAAATTTCTCAACTATTTACTTGTCTACTCCCGCCGTTGCCACGCGTATGCGACCGTAAATTACGTCTCGCACAGCCCTCTCTACGATATCGAGAGCCCGTAAAACCTCCGCGAGGCGGCGCATTTCATAAATTCGTACATCGTCGTATCCCATACCTGTAAAGCCGCCCCACAAGTTTTTCCTTCCCAACCACTCATGTCGTCGACGGAAATTATTTATCTGCCATAACGTTCGTTTCCCCGTATCTAAAGAATAAAGTACACGTCACAAACAATCATTATAATATTACGTTTATTGTACGTTATGCGATAAAATTTGATATACGAATAATGTGAACACTTACATTTTTCCTTTTTTTTATTTTTCCTAAATATAATAAAATTTAAATAAGTAAATAGATTCTTATAAGCACTTACAAGAGAATCAATATATGTATTAATATTTCTAAAGTTTTGTTTTTTTTTTTTGTTAATAAAATGTCTTACAATCAACGCACGATACTTAAATTTATTTGAAAGAATATGGAAATTCTACAAATCAATTAGTAAATTGTAATATAAAAATATGAAGATCAGATAGATCCAGTCAGATTATGGTAAGTTTGAAACAAAGTTAACCATTGCAATGATATATCGCGTAATATTTGCAAGTTCATAACAGATCAGATGATATTTTAATTAATTTTATCTTTTAATCTCTTGAGTTAGATATTACGTGTATTCTGTACTTTACAGATATTATACATATGTTCTGTTGCATGTATACTAAATAAAATACTAAATATTCAATTAAAAAATAATCCAATTATCATTTACATACACATTATCTACTGCTGTCTTGTATTTATTTTTATGTTAATCTATAATAATGTATAATCTATTATATCATATTTTATATCTATTACTCTGTTAACAGTAAGTCTTTTTCATATAGCAATAAACTAAATTAAATTAAATTAAATTAAATGATTAAAATATTACATTTTCATAATTTTCTTAACCCAGAAAATCTCTCATTATATAAAGTACTTAACAAAAAATAAAGAATAATATTTTTATATTTAAACACAGTTCTTATTTTATGAAAATTACTGCACCATCAAATGTATTATATCATTGCTTTCTCGTTTGTTAACATGTATTATACAAATGATTAGCGAATATCGTAATTCTAACGATGAATAATAATAAATATTATTCAATATGCCAATAAATTATATAACAGGTTCTATTTTAAGATTTATTCATACTTGTGCATCTTTATATGCACAATAAATTACATATACGTTGTTTAATTATTACATACTACAGAATTACAAATATTATCATTAATGTGTTCTAACCATCCATAAGCAATGTATGCATAAGACCCAGTTGCACCAATGTTACTTTGACTTAAAATTCTCTCCGTCTCGTTTTAAGAAACGTAAGCGAAAGAGAGACAGAGACAGAGAGAGTTTTAAGCCTTGCTTAAAATCAAAGTAACGTTGATGCAATCGGGCCTAAGAAATATTGTTTTATTATTACTATTATTTTTATATTATTACTGTTTTATTACTATTATTCTTACTATTATTGATGTTATTCTTTATACTATTACTATACGATATATGGCTCGATATACGCTCGATATACGTCTATATCTTTTATGTATGTCTCATACAATTTTCATAGATCCATTATCTCAGATTTAAATTATTTCTGACTCACCGATATAACGCACAATAATGGAGTAAACTATGTTACAAACTATGTTGAACTGTAAAATACGAATACATCTACATAACATCAACCTCGATATCAACATCCAGTACATTTAATATCTCAAAAAGTAATTATTACGCGTATAAAACTATCAACGTTTAATTTAAATCCATAAATAACATGTAAATAATGTTGATACCATTGTTGTTTCACTGTTGCCCAATGCCATCTAGATCTCCTCTTTCTCTTAGATTTCTCGATTCCACAACACAACATTCGCGAAAATACGATTAATTACTATTGCGCGTGCTGTAATAATCAAAATATAATGATTATGTGGCGCTTTGCATGCGCTGTAATAATCAAAATACAATGATCATGTGGCGCTTCACGCGCTTCTCCCGCCATTTAAATATATATGTTTACAAATTAGTTAATCACGTGGGATGATAATGATTATTCGTGAGAGATGATCGCACTTCAACCTCATTGTTTGTCATTATTTATACGATTCGAAAGGTAATAACGCAGCACGACTCTTCAATACAAAACTTGTACAAATAACAACAAATTGTCAATGGCGTAAATATAATGCAAATATATATATACACTTCAGAAAGGAACGCAAAGAGGCACGCATTTGTCAATTTATCATTGCTAAAAAATAATAAATATAAAATTTACTGTAACATAATTATTTTCTATTCTTTGTGTTTCCAATTATTATTAAAATGCTCGATATAAAGCATAATCCCAAAGTAATCTATACTTTCGATTTAGAAATGGTATATTTGAGCGGGCAAAAGATTCAGAGCGTAATGTAAGAAATACATTTGATTTCAAAAGTGCCGCTCGTAAATATCGCAAAACAATAATTTGCAATTGTCCTTCCGTTATATCAATTCCGCTTTTACTTTTTATATAATCATCATCTCGATACGTCTACGAATCATTAAAAACAATAGTTAATCAGCGCGACTTGATTCATCATTCCCTATCTACCCACATCCGGGTATTTGTAACCCAGCGTTTTCTATTGCTTGTATCGCAGATTGTAGTGCATCGATTTTAATTAATTTTTTTTTAATCGTTTGAAGATTGAAAAAAGAATTTTTTAATTAGAAAGTCTAAAATGTCGTAGATCGTAGCACAAAAGATGTTTTGCAATAAGTGAAAAGAGATCGGAAAAAAACGTCTGAACTATGAAAATCGGGGCGAGAGGGTTAAGGACCTCTTTCACCAATCTCTCTGGTTAAGTTCGATGATTAAATCAGCCATTACAATTGCAACGAGTAAACACAGTTTGCCTTAGAAGAGAAAGAGAGAAGAGAGAGAGTTCTGATACATTGAACTACTGTTGGCACTTCTGCGAGTTAATCGTCGATTCACTTAACCAGAAGTTGATGAGAGAGGCCCTAACTATGGAAGGAATGCTGCATCCCCTTGTTGCGATAACGTTATGATCAGGAATGATGACGGGAGGAGACGACATTACGACGATGGAATCCAGAGCGGGATGCATCGTGTTACCATCTTGCTCGAACTTCGACGCATATGATAACACAGCGACCTTCCGAACACAACGACGCAACATGCAGTACGTTATAAACACTCATGGACTCTGTACCAACTATAAAGGGAAGAGCACAGACCTTTGCATAATGTTTTAATGCATAAAGCATAAAAGAATCGATCAATCAGAGTATTTTTTTTTCATGAAATGAAAGATTCTGATTAATTAATTCTCTTATGCTATATGCATTATGTATTATGCAAAATCCGGTCTTAACTCCGCGAAATATTTACGTGCAGCAAAATACGTGTCGAACATATCGGTTCATTTCAAATTAATTTCGATAAAGGTGCCATACTAATTCTTATATTTATAATTTGACAAATAAAAATTTATTATATCTCAACCGAGAAGTTTAAATACAAAATGATTTATTATTGCCACATTTTTACATCTCTAGAAAGATAAAAATTGTATGATTTTAATAAATCAAGAAAAAAAGGTTGAGTTACCATTTTCTGCGATAATTTCATTTTATTTTTATTTTTTATTTTTTAAAATTGTAAAAAAGTTCTCTTCTAAAATTAATTAACTACACGTCAGCTCTACATATAAAATACTTGACATATTAAAATATAAAAAATTCCTAAAGTATCGTATAAAAATAATTCTAATAAAAATGATATATATATATATATATATAGAATTCGATGATTAAATCAGCCATCACATATATACCTACATTGGAATATATGTAATGAATAAAATTATTCTATTTACATTTAATACCTACTTAACAAACTTGTTTATTCGAATACAAATTTAATACATACATTATTTCATAAAAATTTTAATCAATATTTAATATATCTTTATTTCTTACATTTATTATCAACCATGTTTTGCCATTGGCGTGAAATGTTCCGTGCACAAATTATATGCGATACCATCGGCCACCTTACAACTTATAATCCGAAAATTATCTCAATCTCCATATTTTCCTATGAGAAGTTTCAATGTATAATTAATCCCTATTAAAGCAGCTTACGTTAGTATGAAACACGTCGCAATTATCAACATTTAATATTACAAAAACTTATCTATATCTACGTATAAACCTTCATTTCTCTTGTAAGATGATTTTTTGCAATCAATTTCCTATGTCAGAATTAAAAATATGTATATAAATTATTATAAAGAAAAGAAATTTCTTGACTGTAACAATACGTTTTAATTCACATTACTTTTTGAAAATTTAACAGTACATTAAAACTGTACTGTGCTATTAATTTTACTGAATATTAAAAGCAAAAAAATTATCCTGCTGCACAAAAATTTATCAGTTTATCTCATTATTTTCTCGTGCAGAAAAATTAAAAGCATCAAGAATTTATATGTGAACAATATATGTAATTCGAAGTTTCTCATAAAGATATATTTGTATCGAATAAGAGAGATACCTATAATCGTTAAAAAGATGGATTTTCGTGATGATGCAGTTATGTCAAAAAAGAAAATAACTGAACGTCCCGAGAAATGTTTGCGGCGAAGCAATTTCTTAAGACAGTGCACTTGGTCGATTAACTCGATATGGACGAACAAGACGATAGTAAAGGACAAGGAAAGAAGAAGGGATAACGCGTCAGAGAAGAAAGTTGACTTCGACGATCAATCAATGACCTCGCGACGCCTCAAAATTGCGAAAACGTTCGAGACGTAAGCGAAGTAGAGTGCCGCGACGCTTCGCGTCGATCGACGCTACGGATCAGTCGATAATTGATCGGATGCCGAAGCGGTAAACACTTCGTCATTGATTGATGAACTAATCAACCTTGCTAAACTTCCCAGTGGATTCTTGCCCGAACCTGTGCGCGGCACAAAGCGCAACCCTTCTTTCTCCTTTCTTTGTGGGGAGATCGTAGACGAGAAAGTGAGTGAGAAATGAGTGAGTCTGCGACAACAAAAAGTTTTTCCGAAATTTCAGACATTTAACAGCCCATTAGTCGGCTTGCCAAGAATTCTTAGGTCTGTCGAGGGGACCGTAAACATTCCGTCGTCAAAGACGACGATTTATGATAGAAATGGACGAAGGAAAAACTTAGGTGCTTGAGTCGTCCTCACCTATGCCTTATTTTATTAAATTTTATTAAAAACTTTTGTTAATTAAATAATCGGTATATAAAGCACTTGGAAATCTTAAATATGTAGATACACTAATCAACATTAGTATAAATATTTATTTTAAAGTGATAGTTAAAGATTGTAAGGTATTAAATATTAGACATTTTTTTTTAGAAAGTAATAGATTATAATTTAAATATTTAGTAAATACTATTACATGTTAAAATATATACTGTGAAAGTAATGTTTGAAAACACTTTTCTAATACCTATTCTAACATATTATTTCAAGAACATCTCATGAATTACATATAACATAAAAAAAAAGCCTACCTATACTAAAAACTAGAGAGTAAATTAAATTTCTCACTGCACTTTCCAAATTCTCGCTTCTACTGGCCTCAAAAATCTCTAGTTCAATAGCCATCCTCATGATGGAATTCTTTGGAAGTTTTAACCGTCCAACAGTCTATTAACGGGTTTTCTAAAGTTCTTTTCATTCGCGTTTCACGTCGCCGAAATCGTTCGATCGGGAAAGCTTTGCAATGCCGTTGGCATCCGAAAAAATTCGACGTATTATCGCACGCAGCGTCCGTATGGCAAATTGAAAAACTGGCTTCGTCGTTCAAACTTCGCAAACAGTGCTCACGTATTCCGGAAATTCCGACAAAAGGAGAAGCAAACTACAGAATCAGGTCATTTCCACAAGTCCGATAAAATTTTTTAATCGTATCTTTTAATTAAATATCACAACTAATCGTCTTTTTTTTTCAAGATTCTTACAAAATTAAAAAATAAAATTTTTTTAATTCTTCAATGGCATACGGAAACAAATTTCTAAAAATAAACGAACCAAAATATTCTGACTATATCAACCAGAATTCTGGTCTTCTCATAATTAGACATCTAATTATCTCGAATTCTAGTACATAATCAGAAAATGTGATTTGTCCATTTTCCACTAGAAATCCAACTGATGAAACCAGACTCTTTTTCTAATGACACGAAATAATTCGCATTATAATGTAAATTTTAGTCAATAAATTAAATTAAAATAATCCAACATTAGATCTAATTGTAAATGTTAAAAAGTTATAAAAAATATGCAAGTAATGTTTCCAGAACATCAAGTTTATCAAAATAATATTGTAATGTTTTATTCCTCTCATATAAAAAGTTATATATAATAAAAAAAGATCTATTTTATATAATAATTAAAACGAAATTAGATTTCTTGTAATTAAAACAATGGCTATTTAGAAATTAGAAATGGGCTATTAGGAATCGGTAATAATTGCGCTAAATTAATAACAATATTTTCGTATGATCAATTTGTTTGTGAAAGATAAATAAATTAATTATACGAAAATATCGTTATTAATTTAGCACAATTATAACAACGCCGATTCCAAATAATCCATTTTTAACTTCTTACTATTATTTCATATAAAAAAGCAAACGTTCAATTAATTTACATTAGACAGCAGCATTTGATTCATCTTTTATATATTTTCACAAAATCCACGAGCAACTTTATAAACTGAAAATTTCTCGTTTTTCTCATTTCGTTGTCGCGTTCGTTGAAAACGGTAAAGAAAATCGAAATTAATTTTGGCGGAGAAAAAGGAAAGGAGCTCAATTAACTACTGCCACCCAAGAGACATGGGACGAGAATCTTGCACGTTTATTACTACACTCTGCAACTCCGCTCGTTCTTATCGTCGTGCCTCATAATTCTTCCACCAACCGGTTAGTGAAAGTAATTTAATACCGCACCACGTTTTAGATATCTTCGATGCGATTCGTCTCAATTTCTTGGCAAAGCAGCAACAGCGACAATAACAATGAGGCAATGGTTAATCGAAAAATACCAACAAAAGCATGTCGAAAGTGCAATTTTTAGCATAGAATGTGTATTCTATCATGCCAAAGACGGCAGAGATGGCGAGGTAGACTAAGGAACGCGTTATCTTGAGAAGCGTGTTAAAATGCGCGATAAAAATTGCCGGTGATGCAGGCAGTCTCATATCGTCGATATCAGACAAGCTCGGAGGTGAGGACGGAGCGAACGGATCGAAGCCTGGGTTCATCGACATCGCGTAAAATAATCCTTTTATCTATATATATATATATATATATATATATATATATATATATATATATATATATAGACTCCTTGTCAATGTCGCGTTCTTAAAGGGGACTTTAAAGTGCTCACCGGTCTTTGACTGCATTTGCATCGCGCGTCACTTAATATCGGAAGACTTTGTCGGTTCATTTTCTTAGTCGCGCTACTCGATACTGATGTCGCCTCTCACTATTAACTCGTTTCGATAGTGTTACAGCACTATAGTTCTGATTAATGTATATTAGAGGTAACATTTCCAAAATATATACGGAATATTTTTTGACAAATGATTTTCTTCATCTTGAACTTAAATATAATCCAAAATTTAATCTGAAAGAAAGGTCATTACGTTTGAACTAATATAAATAATTATAACTACTCTACTAATATAAATAATTATAAAATAATAAATTAAATTATTATTTTTGTGTATATTGTATAATATTATATATAAAATTTAATTGTATTATATAATTAATTATATATTATATAATGCGCCACGATCCATTTCACGATAACATGAAACGATCCATAGTTGACATTCATGTAATCATTATAATATATAAATTGCAATATGATATTGTAATGTTACATTGTATTATAACTGTAATATCATGTTACATAATTGATCAAACAATGCAACACAACTGCGTATGTATATACAAACGCGGAAATGATGCGCATTTGCAATCGGAATCGGAATTGCCAATAAACCGATAACTAGGATTACGCATCAAAAGCAGACCGCTTAGAATTTATAGCATACCGCATATGTCACTAAATTAAATTTACAAGCACTCCGTGTACAACTCTTTCTCTGACGGAATTTGTAACCAACTATTATAATTTTATTTATCGCGCGCCTTGCACAGAGGGACAGCGAAGGAATCAAAAGATTATAATTATATTCAGAATCATCCAATTACGTTTCACAGAGTGCGCGCTTTTAATCATTGTCGCTGCAAGCTGAGTACCGTGGAAGCAAGAGAGAGAGAGAGAGAAAGATTTTAAAAATAAAGAATTAGCGAACGAAAAAATGCACGATTACAGAATTTGTTTGGCATTTTTTAGCGGCGCAATATTAAGACCATGCTTGGTCGCCCTATTGTGTCACGATTCAGCTTTCGAGATAAAGGAAGGGCAAAAGCTAGCAATAAGAGAGAGTAAAAGTAAAAGAAAGGATAAAGAGAGAGAGAGAGAGAGAGAGAGAGAGAGAGAGAGAGAAGCGAAAATCCGCAATTACGGCAAATCACTTGACCGATGAAGGAATTCTCCATTTCCGTGAGACAATATTGTCCATCACATTGCATTTCTGTGAACGTATACTTGTTGTTTGATTCTCATGGCAAATTAGAGACAGAAATTGCAGCAAGAGGTGGCAATAAAAAACGAAAAATTTATTTCCGTATGATACACAACATCAAAATCATTCATAATGTATAAAACGCCTCGTGTGTTGTCTTTCATGATCGTCTGATTTTAGAATATTTTCAACAAAAAATGTCAAAGTACTTATAATTTTTGAGCATAAACATAAAAATTTACAAGCATAAAAATAAAATTATTTTTTACATATTTTATTGCAAACTAAAAGAATAGTTTGAAATAAAGTAAAGTAGCGTTTGACAAATAAAGATTAAAAGTTGATTCTACATTTAATTTTAAATATTTCACTTTTAAACTTGTTAATTTAAATATCGAATCAATTCAAACAAATTCTGAAAATTATAAGAAAATAGCATCCAAGATTTTATTTAAAAAAACATCTACTTGAAATTACTTCAAAAGTTTGTATACAAAAAGAAAATATTGAATATTATGTTAAGAAAATTAAAAATGTAATTCAATCTTCGAAAATAATATTTCAAGTTTAAAATTACAGAAATATCAATAACTATTTCCTAAAAAAGAGAGATATACAAAATTATTTCTGAATGTTGTATCAAAGACTAATCAAAGCAGCATAGTTGCATATTCCATAGAATCTGTAAAGTTAGAACGACATATTATTAATATAAAAAAAAATTACAATTCCAGCAACATTTTCACAATTCTACAGTTCCTTATAAAAATAAAACAAAGTTCTGCCTTTTTTACACTAAAAAACGGAAAATGAAAATATAGCATATTAATTTCACGAATCTAACATGACATTTTTCTAAAGTACAAGAAAAGATAAATATTTCCATTTTTGCTTACAATTCCCGTTAATATTTTCCGAATTCTATCAATACATGTAATTTGAGATCAAAATTTGAGATCAATTATCAATTTTAATACATTTTAAATACAAAAAAAACAGCATGCGCGCGCGACACCTGGAAAAAAAGTGTTGTGTTGGTGATTTATCGCAATTTTATTAACAGTTATCACTACAGTTTTATCAGAGTTCTATGCTGTAATTTTCAATTTTTAATATAAAAAATGCGGAATTTTTTTTATATGTAACTGCAGTAGATCTATGAAAAAAAAATGCTACTAGAACTGTTATTATTTTTTAATATATTAATACAATGTCGTGCTAACAAATCTTATTGCATATAGGTATGTCTACGGACAATGTAAGCATCCTATAAACATCCCTACAGTATGAAAGCAATTTCATTAGCTTTTCTCGATTTTTAATATCGCTTCTCGATAACGCGAATCACTTTTTAAAGAAGTAAATGTCGCGAAAGCGACAAATAAATATTGCGATTTACGTTACAATGGCGGGTACATATAATGTGACAAATTATACCGTGACAACTCGAGTTGCGAGTCGAATGAACGAATAAACGAGCGGCGATGTAGACTCGCGTAAATTTCATCACCGCCGCACACGCGAGCGGCCATGCGATTCTATTTTTCACTGACAAACGCGATAAAACGCGCGTAAGTAAAAATCTTTAATGACTCGTGCGTGGCAGAGTAATGGCTGTGTGTGCTTAAATTTAATAGATGTTCATACTTTTTGTCAAGAGTACTGGTACATTGCGATATGGATAGCATTAGTTGCAACAAACGAGAAAAAACTTCGCAACAAGAAGATAATGTTATATGATTAATTCTAATATATGATACTAAAAAAATATGTATAAATATGTAGTCTAGAATAAAGAATTTATTATTCAAGATAGCAATATTTTTGATTTAATACTATTTTCGAGATATTAAAATCTATTAAAGCATAATACAATTTAATACCTAATCAGTGAACGAAATATCAATAATTTATTAATTAAATCTTTAATTAATTAAGTCTTTAATAATGAAAGTCTGTTCGAAATTACAGAAAATATGTTAAACATTTCGAATAATTTAACATATAACATATGTAATTCGCAATAAATTTAGATACTACAATGATTAAATTTTTTTCTTAGCTCGATAACATTAATTAAATGAAGTTAAATGATGTAAACAATGCTAAACGTAAATGCCAAAAATAGATATTGATAGCATAAGATTCATGAACAATACACATCGACAAAAGTTCTACTGCTTGCGGTACTGCAAAGAGAATCGGGCAAGAAAACATAGTTCGTCTACTGCTATGAAAAATGAAAGAGGTATTGATCAGGAAAGTTTCATTACTCGCTTGAACATGGTTTGGGAAACGCGCGTTAAAACTACATTAACTCGGAAAAACGACACTGGATTATCCGCGCAATAATAATTATGTGCAAAACGATCTCATTTTCGATACATATAAACTTTAACTTCTTATTGATTATTATAATTAGATAATTTCTTAAGTACTGCCTGTGTGACGTTAAATATTAAGAAATTAATGTTCCAAATAAATTTATCCATCGTAAACATATCGATGTGTCATCAATTTCGTGTTCTGCAGCTTGTATTTATCAGCGAATTAGAAAGTTATTTCTTTTGTTTTGTAATTTTCATAGAATAATACTTAAAAATAACACTTGTAATTTGTTAATAATAATATAAATATATATATGTATAAACAATGCATGGAAAATCAAAAGAGAATGAAATTAAACAATTATAATTTATAAATTCGTAGATTTAAGATTTTCATTAACATCAGATTATTAATATTTTTATAAAGATGCTCAATTATTATATTATTAAATTGCTTGTCAATTTAATAAGTGATATTACTACTTTGATTCTGCTCATGATTGCGTTTCAAGATCGATAAAGATTTAGGTGCAAAGTAGAATCAAAAATCTAGGTATATATATATATATATATATATATATATATATATATATATATATTCACACAGAAATATGTATTTAAGTAATATAAAACCGATATTCATAATAATCAATTTATACAGTTAACAGTCTTAAGATATCATAATCACTTAAAATATTAGTTAAAATAGTCTTAAAAAAGAATAGATTACAAATATCGGCTTAAGATATATTTCGACCGAATATAGGATTTCTCTTATATTTAATTAGAACAAAATTAATCTTTCAGTATTAATTCCCTATTTATTGAGAAAGCTCTGCATTTTTTTCATGCATTGTGTTTGCATGAATTATTTTATCTGGATAATTCAGCCATCTTAGATCTTTTTATTAGATGCATTCCAACCCTTCATATTCATCTCCGCGTGATAATTACGTGCATGTCTGGAGGACGAAAAAATGAGCAGAACGGAAAATTCTGCAATGCGCTCATCATGACAGGCGTCAGTTAAAAACTGCGGTGGTTACGGGAGAAAAATCAGATTAATGCTGCCAGCCGGAGACGGGCTTCTTCTAAATGCAAATTACTCGCCTTCGCAACGTAGGTAACGCGGGTGACGTAGACAACAGGCCGCGATAATTTGTCGTCCAACATCAGTGCGCGCCTCGTTATACCGGGTTACCGTTAGCCAAGTGTCTAGCCACGAATTTCCATAAACCTCTCGTTGATGACAATGCAATTATTTCCGAGTACGATTTGTTGTCACGCAGGATCTTGTTTAAACGATCTCATCTAATTAGTTGCGGGATCGCTGATCCGTCTTACACAGGTTTTGTATAGTTAAAAATTAAGTAAAATAATATAAATTGCAAATAAAAGTAAAAGTAATACACTTAACGCCTATTTCAATAATATATAGTATAATTGTTTGTATTTTATCCTTTGTAAAATTAAAAAAAATATTGTAATAAAATAGTGGATGCTATATTTAATTTGATAAAACCTTCTTTTCTAGAATAAGAAAGACATAAACAAAAATAACATCACTAGATGAAGGTTTTAAATATTATATGTTCTTTAAATATGATTATATCTCATTTAACATATTAGTATAGATAGGTCTCTATAAAAATTTATTCTTTTTGATGCCCATTTTTCTTTTACTAGTTTTACCATCTATGGTCGGCTACATAAAAAGAGAAAAACAAGTATCCAGTCGCAGTGAAAAAGAGGAACGATCCAGCTCTGCATTCTATCCTCTTAGGATAAAAATCAGAATAGATAGTTTTAACTGGCAACAGTTTTATGGTATGAGTCTTACTCCCTTCGTAGCCTTTACTTGTTTCCTCTCTTCTCCGCGTCTAGGTACAGACATTTCCACAATGCAATAAATTTCCTCCCACTATTTACTAGCTCCATTTAAGCAAAAGAGTAATTCAGACATCTTACGGTCTTCCTCGCGATCTTTCTTGCAAGAATGATGCAAGGATTAAACGTAATCCCACCAACCAAAGCTGGTTTTAAATTCAATAATTTCAAAGTGTTGCTCTGATGTTGGATAATTCTAGGAACTGCACTTTGATTATCGAACTTTTCACAAAAACTTATTTTAACTTTAGTAATAATTAATAATTAACTTTAATTCTAATGTAGTAATTACAAATTATTATTTTTCTTTATTACTTTATTCTTTTAAAATATGTAAGTATTAATGCAAAGTTAAAAATCGGTCAAGATAATAGAAAGGAAAAAACAAGGACTGTAATAATAATTACTCGATGTTAATAATAATTACTCGTGCAAGTATATAGTCAAATGCATATATGATTAATAAGATGCAGAATGTATAAATTTTGAAAAATGCATGAGTACATCCATGATCATGATTTGGGAGATAAGAGATTGAATTGCAGGTGCGATGCGACATGGCGCATGTTAGTTAAAATCTGTGGCAAACACGGTCGTAACGAAGTTTGTGATGCCATACAACGAGTCAAAATGCCTGCCGGATTCTGGAAATCCAGTCGCAAGGACCGTCGCTCGAAGGGAGATTTTGCGAGTGCCACCGCGGCACTTTCCGCGAATAATTTATTTTCACAATGCAATAAACCCCGTACTGGGACGTAACTATCCATTCGCGCAAATGAAATTTTAACACAATTGTCTCTCAATAAGGAAAACGGAATTCGCGCGATTTCCAACAAAACGTAGCAGATTGTTCTGTGCGCTTCCATTTCCGCAAAAGTTGATCGGCAGTATTTACACGAAATGAAATCGTCGTGTGTTCAAAAAGAAGTATATTTCAAAAAGTGAAATCGATTTATCATCAGGATTCTGCTCGATAATAAACGCTTTTTCGAGAATACAACAAAATAAATCTCTTATATTGAATTAAATTTATCGCAATCGCAATAAGCCTCAATATATTAAGATATAGATCTCCGAATTTAAACTACAGGCGCATGTAAACTGTTAAATATATAGTGTCAAATTTAATCTAATTTAAGTCACCAATAATGTCAAATTGACACTGTATAGTTTCAAATTCAATCATTGCTTTAATATAAAATAATGATATATTGAGGAGCAGTGACGGCTTAAATTAAGTTAAATTTGATACTAGATTTAACAGTATACGGGTATTATTTATGCCCGTTTCTATCAATATACTTTAATTTTAATCTTGATTTAATTAACTCTTTATCTTTTCTTAGTTCTAAGAATTAAAAAAGGATAAAAAATTGAACCGAAAAGTTAATCTGCATTGATAGAAACGAGCATTATACAAGTAATTAATCATGTCATATGCAAAACATCTATCTAACATTATTTGTCATCCTTTTCATATATTATCTGTACGTCAATTATCTCCATGTACCATTAAAATTGTTTTCAATTTTGCCTTTCACTTTAATTAATCATATATCCATCCAGACGAGACAGCATAATTGGAATCGAACTTCACGGTTAACCAATTTTAACTAATGATCGCCATAATCTTTGCGGAGATGTCTTTATACCTAATGCAACAGTTTCTATGTGATCAAAGCGAATGTAAGTGAACCATATGTACAATAGTAAGTGCATTAGTTTCCATGATATTATTTTATCAGTTATATTGTCTCTGTAATGCTATTTTATCGGTTATATTATCTGTATTTGGTTCGATAATCACATACATTTTTTTGCATTTTTTCCAGAATAGTTTATTCTCTAATGGAATATAAATTCTGTTCACTTTAAAAAAAATAAATAATTTTATAGTTTCAATTCAGCGTAATCTAATAAAACTGCTACAATTGTTTGGTAAAATTATACTAGCTATAATTTTATAAAAAAAAGTTTAGTATGCAAATCATTCCAAAGATATCCCAATAATGTTCAGTATAATAATAGTATAATTGAGATATTAAAATATTTCATAATTCTGCATTGAATCTTTATATATATATATATATATAAAGATTTAGATCTTTATATATATATATATATATGGAATCTTTAAAATGGATAGTCAAGATCATTTTCACGTATAATTTATATCTCGTGAGTTTCTACCAATGCAAGTGCAGCTGATTGTGAGAGGTAGACTAATTTCATCGCTATTACGAGATGATCTGGTTTCAACAAAGGTATGGAGCTCCCGTAATTTCCTACGACTGCGCGGAAGAAGTATGATCAAGTACGCGGAATGCTATTATTCTAGTTTCATCCGTAATTTAATACCAATCGAGAAACGAGTGCATTATAGCAATAATCTTGAAATTATTATTAAGTACCTCTGTTTTACTTCAAAATGTATTATCCACTTCACTTGATATATAGGAATTCTCTAATGTATTTCCAATGCTACGCATCTTTATCACCTATACCATTTCCGAAACAGATATAGCAATACTTTTTTTTATTTGACTCTGCTTATAAAAAATCGAAACACATATAATACGCAAATTTAATTAATACTTCAAATTTATGTTAATAAAGCAGGAAAAAATGGATTCGTGAGATAGAAAATGAAATTAAAACAGCGAATCGTTATTGTAATCTCACTCAGAATAAATATTGAACGCACGATGCTCTCCTATAACATACATTTATTTCGCTAAAATATATATAATATTTTCTCTGCGTAATTACTTGATTTCATGCTACCTATTTATATCATAACCTGATAAGCTCAAAAATATTTCACACTTCGTGCTACGTTAATTCTACAAAATTGAGAGAAAATAAAAATTAATTTATTTATTCAAAACGAATTCATTTTATTATTTTAAATAAATCGTTTTCGTAACGAAAGGATTATGCGAATATCGTACTTGCATCCTTGACCTGAAATAGATTGAGAAAATATCGTTTGACATAAAGAGATATCCTCGAAGTTCTTCTATCGCTAAATAATTCATTGTTGTGTCACGCCGAATTTACCTGAGGGGTATACATCCTTAATAATAAAGTCGCGACTTGGTGACGAAAACGAGTCGACGACACGAAGTCAAACGAATGTGATGAAAAACTCGCGACGCGATTTTCGCGAGAAGAGAAAAAATATGGAACTTACGATATGGCGACCCGTCAGCCGGAACGAAGGCCAAGTGATGAAGAAAAAACGAAAAGTGTGTCAGGGCAAATTGCACGGCGCAATGTCGTCAGGCGACACGTGACGGTGACACGAGCTTTTCAATTAATCAGAAATAAATGGTGTCAACGGCAAACCGGCGGAAACCGATGCCGGGTACAAATGTTATTTATCGTCAAGCACGTGGCAACTCCGTAGGATGTTGTTTAAACGATATCGTCCGAATGTTATCACGACACATGTTTTATGCGTACACCCGGTCATGGGAAATTTGTGAGACTTTCCCGTCAGTTTTGACATAGTTCATTTCCATGGCGGTTATTTACGAGGCGAGAAAAACAAGCGAGAATTAAACGAATTGTGAACATTAACGAGAATTTGCATACCTATTGCCACGGGAAAAATATAAAATATTTATCTCGTGGACTTCTCCGTCGTTCATTTCTGAGACTATTAACTTAGAGCTTGCAGTGAAAGCTTTTAAATTTATTTGATACCTCATTAAAGTCTCATCGTCATAACAACTCCTTTTTTTCGTCCCCTTTAAAAGTTAATAAACATAAGTAATTATATTCAACCTACTGTATCTACTGATTCATTCGGAAAATTTAACTATTCAATCTTATTAGATTCTACTGTTTCCTATATAAATATGATTATAATATATAAATAATATATAAAAATAATTTAAATAATTTTTACATTAAAATTTATACAAATTAATTAAGACGATTTAAACTTGCATTAAAAATATATATTAGGTGTTGGAATTAATTCGTAGCGTTTTTAATGAAAGAATGTTATTTATTTCACATGAGCATTAAAAAATACATTAATGAAAGTACTTCCCATCACTTGTAAAACGCTACGAATTAATTCCAACACCTAATATATTAGAAATATTTAAACACAAATAAACGAAGATAGCAATATTCAGTCGAGATGGATCTTGCCTAATAATATATTCTGTGTGAATTTTATTTAAAAAGAATTAAATACTAATTAAACAACTTATAATTAATAATCTAAAAAAATTTGAAGAGAGAAACACTGAATTCAACTGATGTTAGTCATATATATTGTTTTTAAAAAAATGATAATTAAAGTAATATTTAAATAAAATATTAAAAAATTAACTTTTTGCAGTCCTACAAGCTGGATTAAATATAATGCTTTGTGATATTCTCCAATAGTTTAGTTCTCCATTCGAATCAATACACAGTATAATCGATAAACTATATTTTTGGAATTTCTATAAATTCTTTCAAATAAAAAAATTCTTTAATTTATATCTTTCAATTAAATATAATATAGGATGAAATTATTTATTTTCGTTCACGAATTTGCATCGAAAAGGTTTAATCCTACTATTAATACATTAAACGGTTGAATTTTTCATTTCATATAATCGATGCATTAATTGTGTTAAATATACCGCTACTTCTTAAACCAATACTATGGCTCCAAGCTTCTCTCAACGTTTCCTGCTTGGATATAAAAGGTATATCTGCACTTCCGTTTAACATACAGTATGATCGATTGCTTCTTTACGATTCCGTAACGGCGCTCTACCTTTTACATAAACTGCGCACACTTCGAAGATAACATTTACGTTGGCACAGCGAAAGTTTCCATTTCATTTAGATAGAATTGAGCCACGGTGAGTAATGGAAAACGCAAGGTGCACAACCCGGAATTGATTTCTCGTACAACCAATTTCGCGAACCGGCGTCCTTGGCAGCTCTCTCTCTCTCTCTCTCTCTCTCTCTCTCTCTCTCTCTCTTTCTCTCTCTCTCTCTCTCTCTCTCGCGCAAGTCCTACAAAAATAATCTAACCACGTAGCGTTCCGAAGGACTCTCGTGACCGCCGGCGAAGTTGAAATCCCGCTATCGGTATGCACCTAATCGCGCGCGGTGAACCTAATCTACCGTGGGCCGGAAGAAGCGATTTTTCCTTCGCGGGGATGGTGGTCGCGACATGATGAAATTTACAACAGTGCTGCACATCCGAAACGAGCGTTATTTATGCTGACACGCAATTAACTTTTTTCGCCTCGCTTCCCATTTACATCGACCTACGTGTATTGCAGTTGCGCTGTATATGCCACGCGATAGCGACTACGCTGTACGAACAACGACGATGCAATCGCGCAACGTAGCGAAGACAGTCGAGAGACTAGCGGTCTCAATTATTTTTAATGTCTCATTGTAAACTGTATCTTCCCTTGCGTCGCCATTAAAGTTAATAGCCCGCAGCATTCAAGGCGCGTCGATTCTTTTCGGGGGGCCCATAATTAAAGTCAATCGCGTTACCGGAAACAGTCCATTACAAGTACTTATGGATGAAAGAAGTCTCTCGATCGTAGATCCATTCGATCCGCTTCATAAATCTTCTCTACGACTGACTCAGTCATTACATATTATCGCGAGATATTATATTCGTTCCCCTACTTTATCAAGTATGAAACATCAATACTTTACATAGGTACTTCAGAATAGCAATATTTTACGTTCGATGTTAAAGAAATATTGATAATTTCTCAATTATTTTTTAATTGGTTTTACTTCAACGATGTAAAATTAAATTTAAGTTTCAGATATTGGAACGTTTCATGTTAAAAATTAGAAAGATGTAAAATTAAATTGACATAACACAAATAAGCAGAGACTATATTCGGTCAAAGCGAGTTTTGATGCCATGCCTAATAATATTTTTGTATAATTGTCTTATAGTTCAAACAAACTGTACGACACATACTTATATTTGCGATATTAAAAGATCGACTTTAAATTGATCAAAGAATTCCCGCAAAGAAAACAAGTACACCAATTCCAGAATATTTGTATTTCTTTTCTATATTAATTCATTCGTAAATTATTGCAATTATTGCATTCCATATTTTGTTATAGATAAAATCATAAGTAGATGCATATTCCTCGAGCGTGCACGAGTATGTACGCGGCGTACATTTGTTCTAAATACAGAATGTAAATCGGCTTTCGCGACTCCGTATATTTTTGTCCGTCGTGCAATAACCTCTATGTATATGTCGTAGGAGACACATGGTGCGTGTGTAGTCGATTCATCGAATAGGAATATAATGGAATGCTTGGAACAATTCTACGAGGGAGGAGGATTCTTGGGCGATGCCATTCACTCGGATGTTACGAGAATTACATAAGGTAACTGCCCTTATTAATGTATCTTTCAGCCAATTTGCTTACTAAATTAATTATTAAATATTGTAGCTTTAATTTTATCTGCTTGCAATCATTGATTTTTTCTACTACTTCTTTTTCTTATAATTATTTCTTTAATTTAAAAAAAATGTTAGTACTTTATAATACTTTTGACAAAAATAGAAAACATGTTTTTGTCCCTATTAATGAATCCTCTAAGCGGCGATGGCTCTATTAAATGTGCCCCTAATTTGTGTGTCTATCCACATTTGACTCATTTTAATATATAGTTACTAAAACAGGTAATAAATTTAAGCTAATTGTTTATGTTAATATTTCAATTATATTTATTTCAAAGTACATTCACAACGTTCTCAGCTCTAATACAGGACACATTAATAGGGACAAGCTTAAAATGTGATCTTGCGATACGTATTATTGGATTCACATAAATTCCTCATATCTTTCGAAAAATATTTAAAATACTTTGATACTCAAAAAATAAAATATTATCTTCGGTATCGTATGCATTAATAATTTAATTTAACAAAAAAAAATGTTTTTCCTTATTTATTTGTGCTAATTTTCTTTATGATTTATCGAAATACAAAAGCAAACTAATACACTAAAAAAAAAGATTAGTTACTGCAACAATTTAGATAGTAAAATATGGCATAGCATTTTTATGGCTGCAACAATTAGTTTTTGGTTGTAGCAGTAAATTTTTAGTTGTGTTAGCCTATCGAAATCATATACATTGCGAATAGGTTAACACAACTAAAAATTTGCCGCTACAGCCAAAATCTGATTACTGTAGCCATATAAAAATGCTATGCCATATTTTACTATCTAAATTGTTGCAGCAACCAATCTTTGCTTTCAGTGTAGGGACAGGCACAGTAATTGGGACAGTTGCCCTAGAACGGAGATAATAAAATATATTATCAGCACTGATATTATGTGCATTCTATATATAACAAAGCATATTAGTTTAATGAATATGTGGATATGCGCAATATGTGTACTCATGTATTTATACGTATAGTAGGTACGTACAAAGATTATATATATATATATATATATATATATATATATATATATACATGTTTGCAAGAATATTTTGTTATTGATTATATAATAAATTCTGATTTTTAAATCATTTTGTGCAAGATCTTTTTAGAATTGAAATTAAAATATTTTTCCAAAGAGCTGAAATATTCCCATATTTAAATATCTTATTGTATAACAGTATCAAATTATAGATTTTTACAGAGTAGAGGACTAGATCAGAATTATTTTGAATTAAGGAATTAAGGATAATGAAAAAATTTCGCTCGGAATATTTATACATATATAAAAAAACTATTTTGCCCTAAAAATATATATTACTAAATACACGGCTCTCATAATATCTAAGCATAAGCACGTCGCAATTTGACATCTTTAATATAATTGCAATATAATTTTAAACGTTTGGTTTAAATATGATAAATGATATTTATGCTTATTAAGCTTTTAACAATTGACGACAGTTAATGAGTTCTAGTGACATTCATATCATATTTGTTATTACTTTGTTAAACAATTATTGAGTACCTTTAATTTAATTTTACACTTAGGATGATCCGAGAGTCGAAAAGTCTGAAAAGAATTTTTTATTTCAAATATTTTTTTTTTTAAACAAAAATAAACGAGAATAATAACTTACTATTTATAAAATTAAAATTTAATGATTAATTTCTCAATTAAATTAAAATGTGTAATTAATTTTTATGATATATAGTGTAACATTATTTTTTTACAGAGAAAAAGATTATTTTTCAAAATTTACTAAATCGGTTTCTATTACCTATATAAAAGAATCGTTTGTGCAACTTTCATACGTAGGCGGAAAAATCACGCATAAAACAATCGACAAGAAAAAGAAAGAAGAAACAAAAACGAAAATACACCACTATACCCATCGGTGGTGAACAACCATATTCGATTGCGCGGGGATATTCGTTGGTATGACGCAAATGCGATTCCGCGCGCACGACTAAACGGCTGACACTTCCACCGGGCATTCTCTTTTACGTCGTATAGGAGGGAGATCAATCAGTTCTGTATGTTTGATGTTTCAATTGTATCAGTCAAATACTCCGGCGTATCGAGATGCGCCGTGCCGTTTCGAGTGCCGCTACCGTCCGCGCCGTCGCCACTGCCGAACGATATTCAGCGAGAGAGGAGAGTAGATCCTGAGGCTCGATTTCAGTGCGACACACAATCGACAATGAAGCGTTTCCAATGCTGTAAGCGCTCTGCCGGCGTAGGCGGGATACGCGTTAAATCACAACCGGCGGCGATGAAACGGCGCCGGTCCATTGCTGATTCGATTTCCCAGAAAAACACTGCTGCCGAAATACTTTACAATGGGAGGAGGCGTTTTACATGCATGGCGTGGTAAAGTACGCGCGCTCGCTTGCTTCACGTAAACTCGCACCGGCGTGCGCCAATAGAATTTTCCCAGATTCCAATGAATAAAAATGTAATTTGCGCGCAATCGAAGGACACAAAGCAATATAGATGCAGACGTAACAAATGTTGGTATCCGAGAGATTTCTAAACGATGCGAAATTTTAGGTTCTTTGTCTCCTATTCTTGACTGAATCCTATTCTTGACAATTGCAAAGAATAAATGTATATAATTATACTACATGAAAATCATTTTTCACACGATAATATGTATATAAAATTTAGTAATGTACTAGATTTTTAGTATTTTTTTATATAAAACTTATATCTATATTCCCTAAATCTGTTAGAGTGAAAATTGAGTCAGGGCTCTTTGGACTCAATTTTAAAAAATATTTTTTTTTAATCTTTTTAAAAAAAGTGAAAACTTTTCACACTGCTTGAACAAGAGTGACAGATTTTTACTCTTTTAGAGTGAAATTTAAAGAAATAAAATTTCACTCCTTTTTTGGAATAAGACTTTATTTCTTGAGTGACTTTCACTAAAAAAAAAAAGCGAAATCTTACTCCAAAAGAAAAGAAATGAAATCTCACTCCCATAAAGAGTGAAAATCTGTCACTCTTGTTCAAGAATAAAAATATTTCTACTCTTTTTCAAGATTGGTTCAATTTTCAGTCTTTTGGAGTGAGATATTTCACTCCAAAAGATTTTGAAAATAACAAATATAAGTTTATTATCTAATATACTAAAAATGTACCTAAATTAATTAAAATAATTCTATACATCTTGAAAAATAAAATAATTCTTTTATTATTACGGAAGAGTAGAAGAAGAGGGTAAATTATGTGCAACCGGTACAAAAAAAATCAAATTTTAAATTACACTAATTATAAATTGAGCTTCTATACATTATGTGCAATTATCTTTCAAAAGCTCGAAGCGCCGAGCATTAACGGGTAGAAAGCAAGCAAGGACGCTCATCTCATAGGAGTAACAACACGGAAGGTCTGCTTGCTCGTTTCTACCGTGTAGCTTATATATATCCATAACGATTGAACAGACTTGTCCGAGCGTAAATATAACGATAATGCAACGCCCAGCTCGCGTCCGGCTCTATCTCTCGCTTCCTTCGTCTCTCTTTCTCCCACTTTCCCTTCCGCCTTCCTTCTCACTCGCTTTTACGCCCTTTGCCACCCACTGACTCTCTGCTTTTGTCTCTCCATCGATTCGTGCACTCGCCATTATTATAGAGAGATAATGCCCCTATACTCGACGCTGTGCAGATTGGCGAGACTGCTCGTATGAAATGTGCAAAAGCTCTAGGCAGAAAAAAGTGAAGAATGAGAATTGTGTCGAGTGTTCCGTCTTTTATATGCCTTCTAAAATATAGCAATTACTTGTTTCTTGCTTTCATTATTTAATTCGAATCATCCGTTTCTAAATGTAAGAAAACGTTTACTATGTCTAACTATATACAGTAAGTGCAAGAAATATTATATATTCGTATTATATATTCGTATAATACATACAGAGACATCTTTTTAAAAAAATCTTATTTTTAAAAAGTAATCATTAATTAGCAACAAAGAATAAAATGAATTTATTTCTCAAAATTATTTTACTTAAAAAGATGTGTAAAAATTAAAATATAATATCTCGATAATAAGTAAAATAAAAATTGTATTATTTGGACCAAAAAAATTATTTGTACAGTCGAGAAATTTAATTTCTAAAATCACGAATACGGTTACTTTTGTGCGAAGCTTTTTTGTTTACATTAAAAGAGAACATACTCGTTATATTAATAAATTGCTAATTAATGTTTACTTTCTCTATAATAAGGCATTTTGTAAAAATTTCCCCTGTATGAATACTTTGCACTCACTGTTATATATGTGATACTGTTATATATTAAATATAAATACATATATTATACAAATGTGTGTAAAATAAAATTATTTTACTCATTTATTTATTTGGGATCGATTTACCTGTGCCACTACAAATTACTGTGTATATTACGCTGATATATGCGCCAATATCGCGAATATTAATGTTCGATACTCGCCGATCTATATAGCAACTTGTAGGGAAAGTGTCAACTATTTACCATAAGTATTCGCATTAGCTACGTTAATTGTGTAGTTTGCGTCTCCATCCGTTTCAGTTCAGCTCTACGAATATTGCCGCGAATACGGCGAACGATAGGTCAAAAGGCAATCGAAACCGATAACATTGTCGAGCAATTGTTATAACTCTTCCAATAATCGATGCTTTTAGCAAACTGACAGCAACAATATGCTGACGACTTGCAAACGTTTATCACGTACAAATGTGCGTAAAATTTGTTGCGGCATATAAAACGTATGTCGACGCATCCGATGAATCGTTCGCGGATCAATGCGCCTTCATGAAAATTTCAGAATGAAAAGTGCACCGAGAACACTGAAACTTTCATACTGACGAGCGCGAAATTTACGCGGAAGCTTTATATGTATGTACACACGCTCACGTGCATCGAAAATGTGGATCAAAAGATTAGAAGTGACTGTTATATCATCGCGCAAGACTCCATCACCACGACATTGAATATTCTATTAAAACTGTGGGCACGATTTTTTTTGGACATATTGTTAAAATAACCGAACAAATTGAACCAATTGAATTTTTTAAATCGATCACGAATTCGTCATTTCTAAAATCGAAAGACTCATACATAACGTACAAAAACGAACGAAATAGTAATTCAAATTTATTTTATATCGTATAAAAAAGCTAGTTATATTAAACACATTAAAAATATATAATATTAGGTGTTGGAATTAATTCGTAGCGTTTTTAATGAAAGAATGTTATTTATTTCACATGAGCATTAAAAAATACATTAATGAAAGTACTTCCCATCACTTGTAAAACGCTACGAATTAATTCCAACACCTAATATAATTTATAAATACATCTAAAAATATTTTTAAAACTAATTGCATCTTTATCTTTTAAAGTTATTTCAAAATTTGTTTTCTGACATCTTTATGTTCTACATTTATTTTTACATTTTTTATTAATGCTTATTTTTTGACAAATATATAATCCAAAGAAATACAGAAACTTTTCATTTCTTTTTCGCAAGCACAACTTATAAGCACACTTATCTGGTATATATATATATATATATATATATCGAAAGAATTGACGTGACTTTTCTTCGCGTAACTGCAGTATCGATTCGAGTTTATTGATTATGTAACTAGAGTTGTTTGTCAATTGAAAATTGAAAGTGCTTTTATATATTGCATAAATACTATCAAGCATTTTTAAAATTCGTTCAATTCACCGACAAGAAAAGCGCAGATAGTAAATAATGAAAAAGCAACATGTCAATGAATTTCTAACAGTAACGCGTTGCCATTATTGTCAAATCCCTGCAAGATTTGTGAAAAGAAAATACAAACATTCAAAGACTTCAATGGAGATTTCTGGCGTCTCTTCGATGACAGCAAAAATGACAAGTCAAGTATAGCTCATTCGATCCGGAGATCGGTATACGACTGTTCGGTCGATTTCCCACAATCACGTATCGCATTCTCGTTCGCTCTTTCTTGCCATTCGGAAATGCAAAATGCCGCTGTATGCAATTGCGAACGATACAGTCGTTTGAAGAATGTCGATTTCCCCATGTCGTGTATGTCACACATATATAAAAGCATTGCTCGTGCGGAGGAAGAAAGAAAGAGAAAGAATTCTTTTGCGGGCCGAATGACACGCCAATGTACTACCCATTTTTCTCTCCTACACCATCGTCGCTAGATGGAGAAGGAACAGATAAACTGTACGGAATACATAGAGAGAAATGGCGAGGACGAGATAGCAAATCAAAAGGGAACATTAAAAGTTGTCGATGCGTTAGTCGTGCACAGCAACGTGGTCGTTGCCAGAAAAGATTCCCCCGGGATTCTATAGGAGAAACGGCGAGAAGCGGCGACGAGGATGGGAAGCCATTTCGCTCATCTGCCGAGTCATAAAGCAGATACTACGTTCTATCCTCGAAAATACATAAATCTTGCCCAGCGGCCTGATGTAATGCAGGAGAAATGAGTCCTCACGCGTAAAATAAATGATCGGATCAGCCGTCATTTCCGGAGAAAACGTTAGTCCCATGAACGAGAGAGAAGAAGAGATGTAAGGATTTCTGATGTTGAATGAAGATCTTTAGAACATAACGACGATGATAAAATTGTAGATCACACATCACGATATATGCATCTCTAAGCGTATTAAACTTTACAACCACGTAATCCTAATGCGGATTGATTAAATATCCGATAAATCGTGTCAATAAAATTATATGGATTATATCATGACTTATGTCAATTTCTACCAATGTAGATGAACTTTAATCTTGATTTAATCTTTTATTTTTTGATTTACTCTTTGAATAACTTACTCTTTATCCTTTTCTAATTCTTCAACTAAAACAAGATAAAAAATAAGTTAAAATTGAAGTTAATCTACATTGATAGAAATGGGCATTAAGTTATAATCAATCAGGTAATGTGTTCAATCAAGTAATATGCAATTAAATTTCAAAATGTCCATAAATGCATATGAAAAATACAATAATTTTGTTTAAAATTTTCAATGCATAAAAGACAATTCTTTAAATAAAACGCAGCCACTTTATCAAAATTTCCAAATAATTAATATTTTTATTTCAGTTAACTAAATCGTGACTGATTAAAATAATTTAATAACTTAATAATTTGATAACTCTCTATTAAGTTAAATATTATAAAATATACTACTGTTTTTGCTAGATACCATTTCATTCGTTGATTAACGTTATAATAAAATCAATCTGGTTAGGTAACATTACACGATAAATCATAATTATTAATATCAATATCCAATTACAAACAACAAATATTGAGGACTTATCAAGTTCCATACTATATTCTATCTAACTAATAATATGCAACATCTCTCATACTTTAATATCACATATTTTAATATCACAAATTAATATATTAAAATAAAATTAGTCATGTGCAATCAATATTATACTAATCAAATAAGAAGGTAAAATTAATATTTCCTTACTTTTCATATCTTATTTTAAAAACAATGGTATACAATGTACTTATAGTTTTGTAATAAATTTATTTCTCGTTCTCTTGTTTTTTCATCGATACTTATTAGACATATCGACATTCATTTCATTCAATACTTATTGTCAGATACTATTTCATTTTATTGTTCTCTCTCTCTCTCTCTCTCTCTCTCTCTCTCTCTCTCTCTCTCTCTCTCTCTCTCCTCCCCCCTCCTTCTCTGACAAGGAAAACTCGTTTTTCATAAGTTGGTCGAAAATTCACAAATTTTTAGTGACGGACTTTTTATCAGCTCAGCGTTTCGAAGCGCCTATCGTACTCGTAAATCTCCTCGGCTGTCTGAAAGCACTTTTCTGCAGCACGCGCAAGTAACGTCCCGTTTATCAGCGCAAAGCGCAAGCATGACATTGCCGCAATCACTGACATCCCGACGCCCAAATGTTGGAAAGATAGAGCGTACTAAGAAGAAAAAGTGGAATCGCTATTTGGGATTTCCTTACAAATTACGGAGACAAATGCAATAAAATTACTTATTGACTACTCACTAAATTCTGCATTTACACTCTCACCTTTCTGATAAAGAACTGAGTTAAAAAATTATCGATCTTGAGACACAGTTCTAAATAGTTTTTTGATCGAAACTAAAATAAATCTTTTAAACACAATATAGGTTCAATTATTTATAAAAAATAAAATAATTAATATCAGCCATTTAATTAAAAGAATTAAATAATTTAAATTTAACAATTAAAATTAAAATTGATTATTAAAGTAGATAATATACATATTTAAATACGAGAATTCATTTAAAAAATTTTATTGAAACATTTATGAAACAGTATATTAATGACATTACGTATATTTCTCACAATTTATTCATTTGAAATAGAAGCAGAAGCGTGATAAATAATGTCTAACTGTCTAATGTATAATTAATATATAATGTCTAAGATCTTTGGAATGAAATCTAAGTCCAAAGAATGACAATTGAGCCAGTACTGAAGAAAAATAACTCAAATATCAAGAGTAAGAATTCAATCTTTAAAATTGGATATTTCACTCTAAAAATTTTAGAGAATGAATTATAAATGAATTATTTTTTTACAATATTTACGAACTACAGCTTCAATTATAAAATTAAATCTAGTTTCAATTGTCAAATTATCTTTTTGCTTGAGTTTGAACATATTTCAAATTATGCTTCTTTAATTTAAGTTTTTAATGAAAGAATGTTATTTATTTCACATGAGCATTAAAAAATACATTAATGAAAGTACTTCCCATCACTTGTAAAACGCTACGAATTAATTCCAACACCTAATATATAATTTGAGATAAAATTATTATTAAATCTTAAGGTAAGAGAATTTAGACTTTAATAGTAAAGTTGAATTGTATCTTCGATACGTTTACAAATCCTTAATCGCTTACTGCAATAATTATGAGATACGATATACAATGCCGCTTGTATCTTCCAGTATTTCTCATAACCCCATTCGAAAAGTAACATGATAACACACGGAACAGCTCTCATCGTTACCTGCTGACTTAAGTCTCGCTATACAAATACAGAGAATGCTGTGTGAACAAAGGCAAACATTAAAGCCTCATGCTAGGTTTCTCAGATGGGATATATCAAATCTATTATAAAATAATTCTAAATTCCTTTTTTTCTATTTCAAATTAATCATATTATCAATAGTCAACATAATACTTCTTCTCGATTTTGCATGTAAATTCGATATTCGTATATGTTATTTGACGTTATCAATCTCAAAATAATTGATAAACTTGAATTAAAAATGTACAACGCTATTTCAGATATATTCAAAGCATCGCTAAGAAGATAAATGTAAAAATATTATAAAACAACAATAATGTCCCATTCTCTATATCGTTCCAAATCCCACTTCAAATGAATAAATCGCGGAAAATATCGTCGACAATACGATTCGATAAGTAGCATCGATACTTATGAATCACATTTATGAATTTTTAATCCAAAGTAACAATCGTTTATCATAATAACTATAAAATATAATAGTACTTCATGCTTTCTAGTCACAAGCACATTGCAAACAATAACGATGACACACAGAAAGATTCTCATTTCAATTAGTCATCGAACAGAACTAATCGTTCTCTTAAAATGGACTAATGAATCCATAAAACAAAGCATAAAATGTGCCACAATTAACATATGAAAAGTTAAGTGTTAAAATACAAGAAATAAAATATTTAGCATACGTTTATTTCGTAACTATTACTATCATAGACTGTTACTGCGGTGTAGGGCTTTAGTATTTGCTTTGTGTATCATGTGCCTTGTTATTATTCGCATAGCAAAACTCAAACTGGTAGGTTCACGATGCTAATTACATCGTATGTCGTAATATTATTCCTCGAAACACGGTCACGAGTACTAAACTATTAAAAGATGCAAAACATCGTCATATGATGCCATCTTATCTTGAATAAAAGCAACTTATTGATTTCGAATAGATATCAGATAAGAAAATTATAAAACATTGCTTCAATAATTATATACTTCAGTAATTAGTACGCACAATCTTAATAAGTTTATTTACAAGTGTCGCTATATAGTATTGTGTTGCGTTAAATGCAACAAAGAAGAGAAAGCATTTCCCCAACAGAGTAACTGCAGGATAAGTAATTCATTTTCAACTTGATCTTATGTCACTTGGGACAAAGAAGTTTAATACGCAAACATCCAATTATTTCATCGCGTATGTAATATTACGTGTTTCATAACAATTGTACAATATTTTAGTGTAGATTTCACGAGAGTTGATTGTTTTACTTCACACAATCAATTAAACGCTCTATGTTTCTGTAACCAAAATATCACTATTACATTGTATCTCGAAATATGAAACTTTATTCAGTATTTCGCTGACATGCTCTTTTTATAAGATTCACATTATGACTACGTATCTAGATATGGTGGTAGAAGATTTAGAAAGGAAAATATCGAGATGTCCATAAAAACAAACAATTGAAAGATAATTTGCACGATATATGAATAAAAATGGAAACACAATTTTATATAATTTTATTATTGTTATATATAATTTCATTTATATATAAAAAATTGTGATATAATTGTACATTATTTTGTCATTGTTATAAACATTTATACATAAATGGAATTATAAGAATGACAAAATTACATAAAATTGTCCAAATTTCTTTTCCAATTTGACAACCGAAAGCATTAACGCTTAACAGAAGAACGCGACCATTCTCAATTTATTTGTCAATGCTTGATAAATAACTATTAACATCAATGCCGGTGTAATTAACTTAAATCAATGAAAATAATTCGCTATAGTTATTATGCAATAGAGTATGATAGATACGTTAAGCAACGAAAATTCACTCACATCGACATCAAATAGACAATGAGGACAGTGTTACAATAGTAGTGAATAGTGTTTGGGGTTTGAATGTCTATCACGGATTATTAATGAAATATCAAAGATGTCCATTGTTTAAAAGCGATGACGTAAGCGGAAGATGAACTGTTTTGTGCTTCATTTAACTGTATTGCAACGCGACTTGACAGCGACAATGTCGATCATCAAACGTTATACTCGCCGACCACAGAAACTAGTAACAAGCACAATCATAGTCTTGTTCAAATATTAGACATGTAGAAATATAACACAAGGATATTTTTATCACATAGGATTAATAAAAAAAATAATAACGGAAATTCAGTTTTATTATGTAATCAAATGAAAAAGTAGTGTCACGCACGAAAATTCATCTTATTTTCTAAGTAACAGGCAGATTGTTTTCGAGAATAAGATAGGCAAAGAACGTTTCGATTTTCGATATCGTTTAAAAATCATTCTTATTGTTAGTTCTTAGAATAAATCCATCAAATCGACAATTTTCAAACTTTACATTGTTCAAAGCAAATATTTTTCTCTTGCAACATTCTCTTATCCAATCGTAACAATGCGGGATTTTATAAACAATCGTACCGTACAATTGGGAATACCGCAGTCACACAATAACCTACGCTCTCGTTGATGCGTTAATATTCCAATAACATTGTTGTTTGCGCTCTTATCAAAAGCATGCAATTAATATATTCGCAAGTATGGATCGACGAGCACATTGTATTTCAACTCAACCGTGAATACGATTACTAATGTTACGGAGAGAAGCCGCGGCACGAAGTTGCTAAATTTCGAAATATCGATTATTAATTATTAATGTCGTTAACGTCAAAGACGCTAATTGTCTCAAACAGCGTCGTCAAACTTAGAGCCCCGAACTGCAATTCTAACTCTGAACTTACTGTCCTTGATTACGCACGCTAGAAACTATAACAAGAATAACAAGGATTTCCAATTGTAACGAATGCAAAAATATTTTCTATAAAATATATATCTTTATTTCTAAATGCAATGACATACGCAATATTATTGTATTGATTTATCGAAACTTTTTTTTATTGAATCCTAAATAAATTTGTATGTTTAAGATTCAAATAAAATTGATAAGACTCACATGAAAAAACATTCCACGTGTAAAAACATTTTCATAATTTTCAAATTCGATATCCATTTAATTTACTAAATCTAACGTGGGTATATTGTACACTATCGAGAGAATTTAATACATTTATATACAATTCAATGCATTTATCTCAATTCACACATCCCACATGGCGAAAGAATAATATATACAGGAGCGTTACGCAATACGATGTGCTCGTTGCCGAGGGATTTTTCAAAATATAAATCCTCGGGATGGATAAAACGTCGGCGCGATGATGCTCATAATTTCACGGAGCCGCGTATCGATTGCTCCCGGTTCGATGATTTCGCGAAAACGAACGCGATCCGACGCCGAGCTCGGCTCACAAGCGTAATCTCTAATGCGTAATATCGCCCGTTCACGCCGGGATGAGCAACGCCAATAAAACGAGACCAGGCGCATCGGCATCGCAAACCGCCGCTACACCGCGTTGCGTTGCGTTGCGTTACGTTACGTTGCGTTGCGTTGCGTTGCGTTACGTTACGTTAGAGTGGCGGGCGGTCAATGATTTTGTAATCGCGATCGGTGAACGGTCGTGAAAAAAATTCACAATTTGATCAATTTTGCATCTGTCGTAACGGACGATAAAACGTCTGCCCTGCACACCACGAATTGAGTCGATAAACTGTGCGACAGAGAGCCACGAGGATTTATATGAGGTTCGTAATATTTTATAGCATATTGTCCCTACGTGACGATATTTTTTTCATGACTATAGTCAGAATAATGTATCAACGTTACAATTCCATCCAAAATGATTTTTTCTTTTCAAAGTACAAAATCTAATCGGGAACTATCGTGACACGAGTGGGAAATTCAGAGATTCGTTGGGATATTTTCACAATTTCGTCATTAGATTTTTTAAAATAATTAATTATTATGATTAAAATGTGATATGATAAAAAACTGATATGATAGAGAACCTATCTCTACATTTTCATGCCAGGAATGGTTCTGTACACTGTATAGTTTCTTTATAGTAAATAAAATATGAATATACTGCAATGTTGTAACCAATTTGCTTCAATAAACTGATACATATTGCGATTTAAGTTACTCCTATGAACTCTATATTAAATTAATGAAAGCGTCATAGAAATAAAAAACAGATAGTACCTAGATATATATTTCTTAGTAAAGGTTGTATCTTTTAAAATTATTTTGTAATGATCAAATAACAAAATGTTACAGAAAAACAAGTGTAATTTATTTTAGTTTTAATAAAAAATATAGAAATATATAAAACGTTTTGTCAGAATTAAGTTATTACTAGAATGTTCACATGCGTAATACAGCAAGTCAAACTTTTGCCGAAACTTTTTTTTAGATATGGAGTCAACGTCCTTACATACGTCTGATTTTAATCATTTTATCATAACAAATTAATCGAGGAATAAGTCACTAAATTACGGTGTACAGATTTGAGACATTACTAGACATTACTTAAGAAAATTGTAAGTATAATAAGTGGCATGAATTACTAGGACATTAATGGGCATTACCAGGGCATTAGTGGAAATTATTAGGGCATTAATGGACATTACTGAGGCATTAGTAAACATAAAAATTGGACATTGGTATACATAATTTTGTCAGCTCTTGAAATTAATTACTATTTAAAATAACATGTATAGTAACAGATATTTTTTTTAACAATACGTCACTTAGATTTACTTTCTGAAAAAACTGAATAACATGAATAAGAAGTGATGAAACACTCGAAAAATTTACCTCTCCTTGAATTAGATTTTTTTTTATTATACTGTACTCATTTGAGATTTAAATAAAACTTAGAGAGAATCAATGTTAGAAGAGATTTTACGGTAACTTTTCCATTGTTTCTTTCGCCATAAATACGTAAATGGAACGCGATACCAACTTGCCAGCGAGTTTCGGTTTGTCCTATCTATCTTAACTATTATTCGATATCTATTTCTCAAAATCAGATATATGGCGAATATATATATTCGCAAGGGGTCAACATGTCGCTTTCATCATGACTATACAAACTGGACGAGGTGCTGCGAGAGAGATAATAATTTCTTATTTGGCTGTTATGTCGGAATCCAGAGAAATGGCGTGACGTTGCTACAAACGTGGCTACGCAAGTATTGTTTACTGCCTATAAGTCACTCGTTAAAGCACGAAACTGGGAAAAATTTGCCGCCTGTAACGAGCGTTTATTTGCACGCGGTATAAAAGTCGAGCGCGACTAAAATCGATTTTCGCATTCGCTCGATGTAGCCAGCGCGCTCACTCAATTTTTTTTTCTCCCGTTTGCATTCTTCGTGAAATGTGGTAGCCGCCGAGAGAAAAGAGATTTCTTCGCGTCATTTAGATTATCGACGACGCATTTACACGGATTTCCGCGGCGTTGCTGATGACGGAACCGACTTTTTTGCGAGACGCCTCAACGAGCGACAAAAAGCCCCGTTCGATCCGAACTATAAAAAGATGCGTTATCAATCTCGTCGGATATGGGACGAGGGTAAAGCGAAGAACACACGAAGAGAGAGAGAGGAGACCGCAGGTGTGCCCGCGTTACGAAGAAGTCGCAAACTTTTATTGCGACGTTTGTAAGGGATGAGAGAGAGTGACCCAGAAAGTGAGACAGTCTAGGATACTACCTGCGAATCCGTGTCACGCTTTGAAAAATCTCGACATACACGACAGTAATGGGTATCTACAAAAAATGTAAGAATAGTCGCGAAATAGAAATATAGTTTATAGAGTGAAACGCGCGAGAGGAAACCTCGCACCAAAAGGCAGGAAGAGAGAGAAATGGAGAACATGATAAAGAAAATGAAACAGTGGAAACTGTGATGTCCACTCAGAAGAATAGAGGAAGGCATAATAAGCGAGAGACCGCGAAAGTACATAAAGAATGTAAAAATATGGTGTTGCATAAAGAGAGAGAGAGAGATCGTAGACAGACGAGTTAGTAGTAATAAAGAACACGGTGCGAAGGAACACAAACGTATCTCGTTATCATCTTAGAAATGATCACATCATTAATGGTATTTATTTGTACCACGTTTAATAAGAAACGTGAAGTAAGAAAAATATCGAACAAAGCAGCACGGTTAAGATAGCTAACTATAAAGCGAAATAGATGAAGAACGAAGCGTGTAACATTTAAGATATATCTATAACGGTTGGATGCGTTCTTACAAAAGCCAATATTACAACATAAAAAAAAAAGGTACTTTGAAAGGTGGCGTAGGACGCGGACTCTTAAAGCGACGCTTTTGATCAAAACGAAGCCTCTATGTGCTGCTATTCCTCTGTAAAATCAAACGTATCTTATTGAAGTACGTAATGCCTACATAATGACAGGGGAGGAAAAAAAACACTGTATTATATACCGGGACAAATATAATTACATACTATCTCAAAGAGAGGTCCAGAATAAACGCAAAGAATTCGAGACGACAAGATCGCTTGGTCGGGGAAAAAAGAGCAAGGAAGTTTTCTGGGAGAAGAACCGAAGAAGTAAAGGAAGGAAACGAGGTTGTACGTGGATATCTTCCAAAAGTTCTCTCTCTCATATATAGAACAATATCAAGCAGTATTTTTTGAGGCATTCTTGGGGATGCAGTATCATAGCAACCCTCGTAGTGAAATTAAAATTAATATTTATAACGCATAATCTTGATCATCGAATGAACTCATCGTTTAAGATTGAGAATAATAGTTTTAGAAAATATTAAACGTCTCTGAAAAAGAAATCATCTTTTAAATTGATATATTCTCTCTAAATCTGAATCAGTGGATAGTCACAGATTACCAGTGGCATACTTGGCACTGATATCAGTGTGTGATTATCCACTGATTCAAATTTAGCGAATTATTTATTCATTATTTTATAAATCGCGATTGTTTAATTGTTCTAAATATCTCTCGTTTATAGCGCTCACTTCATTTTATTGCACGGGAATATACTATCATTAATACGGCTTTTTAATTTATCGCTAAATAAATCCGAAACCTTCCGGACTTCAATTTCAGCGAAAATACTGTGCGAGCGATCCACCAATTTCTCGTGGACCGCGGAGGAAGTCGAAATTAAACATTCATCGCACGGTTTGCTGCGCGTTAATGACCACGAGGAAAAAACAGCAACACATGGCGGGGCGGACAGGGTGCAAAGAATCGTTTGTGGAGAGTACAAAGATGAACCTAGACAAAAGGAGAGATAGAGATAGAGATAGGGAGAGATAGATGGAGAGAAAGCAAAAAGTAAAGAAAAAAGGGACAGAGAAATAATTATAGCATTATTCGCAGGGGTATATTGCGGCGGTGTTGGTACAACGAGAGACGGACAGAGAGAAGCACATAGAAAAGAACATCGGCAGCGACCACTAAACAGAGCAACGAGAGAGTGTGAAAGGAGGAATGAGCGGCGCAAACGTAGAAAGGAAGCCCTCCTTAATAAAAGACAAGGGAATATCAGCGACCTCACGCCTGGTCGTGACAACGACGTCCGCATCCCATTCGCTTCAGCGTTCCTTTGAGCGAGAAGCCATCGTCATCCCTTTCCTCGCTCCTCTCGTTTGCGACCGCGTTCCCTCACCCACCATGATCCACCGAGGACTCAACCCCTGACAATCCAGTGCGATCCGACACAGCAAGGAAGGGGAGATTATATTTCGTTGCGTCGTCCCTATCTTTTCACGTACGCTCTCGACTAAACAGGCCATTTCATCATCACGTGCGATATCCCCGAGTTTTTCATTCGATGCTTTTTTTTTTCTTTTTTAACAATTTTAATCATTTTCCAAAAGCCGGCGTGACAATTGTTGAAATGCCAGCCGGATTTAATTCAAAAAATTTGTATAAGCTTCGTATTATTCGATCATGTTGATATTTCAATAAATATGGTCGAATTCGTCCAAATCTCTATACGCATAATTATATTTTTTTACATTGTTGATATAACGGAGAAAAAAAAAAGTGTCTCATATTGCATTTTTCCTAACAGATATAAAAAATATCTCTCTCTGTTTAGCAAATTTATTTTTATCTCTCTTACAATACGAATACGCATCTTTGTCAGTATATACAAGGATACAGAAAGTACATTCCTTCGATGATGTCGTATGAGAGAACCAAAATAAGTGTTTACGGCAACTTTTATCGTATGTACGAAAGCCATAAACATTTTCGCACGACTCATAAAGCCGAGCGTAAATGTTACTACTTTCAAGTTATAGATACGGGTCCATGCTTCTTCTTACACGAGCACAACTTCCATGCACTGTTCGCGAAATATGTTCGCGCGTATCTATTTCAGGAATGGCTGCTCGTGCAGGAGCAGAGGAACAGTTTGCGGCTGTACACGCGCGTGTCGGTACATGCGCGAACGTGGCATTAAGGGTGTACAAGGGAAACAGATATGTGGACGAGAGACAGAGAGAGAGAGAGAGAGAGAGAGAGAGAGACGAAGAGAGAAACTGAGAAAGGGATATCGATGCATGCGCGTGACCCCGATTCGAATCACCCCCGAAACGCGAATCTCTCCGAGTTTGCAGGCACTCGGAAAATAATTAGACCCATCGAGTTCCGGTACGCAGTCTAATGAGAGGCTTCCTCGGCCGGATACGACGGAATCTCCGCGATCTCCTTGAGCGGAATGCTAATCGCCCGCAATTATGCGATTGTATTTCGAGAGGGAAGACCGCGGACAAAAAAAAAGATACGAGGCAGTACACTCGCGTAATCTGCCATAATTTCGGACGTCGCTTTCAATCGAGAGGACAGATTTTAACATTATTCCTTCCCTGAAAAATCCACCACATGCGGAAATGTCAAGTGTTCTCTCTCAGAAATTATTATAAAATTCTTTTTTTCGTTTTAATCATTTATATACGACAAAAATTTTATATACGAAAAAAAATCAATGCATATGCAGTTATCATGTTGAATACCAAATCGCATTTAAATATTGAATTTTTAATTTATAGTAATATTTTAATACTATTTATTTTCTTTTTTATCATTATTTTTTTATTTGTAAGAGTTGCATACCAAAATATTACATTAAAAAAGGACAAAGCTTTATATTCTTTATGTTTACGAGTTCTACTATTTTAATTTACATTTTTCATTCTCTATTATCATTTTAATTCTTTTACCAAGCTTGACATTAAGTAATAAATGTTACTATAAACAATGTTGAAATGTTACTATATGTTATATAAAAGAGAAATTTTATTCGTGCATTGAGATTTTTATCGTACATCATGAAATTTACGTCGGATAAAAGTTATAAAATATTTTAGGTCAATTCGCATTATAAGTCTTTATCGCGCGTACATGCATTATTGAATTGCGTAACTGAAATCTTTCATGTCGGCGCTACAGTCAAGTTATGCATTTATCGTTCATTATATGATCATCTTGCCCTTAACATGATAATATCGATAGAGTTTCACAAAGGCAGAAGATGCAATAACGGGTGAAAAGCCAAGTTAACGAGTGCCTCCATTTATTATATGTATAATGAATATAAAAGCAACAATATCATTAACATTTTCTACATCAAAATTGCAATTAAATTTATAATAAAATGCAATCTTTCACAAATTACAAATTTGCTCCGACTATCGCTCCGACTAATAAAAATTTTCAAAGGTCAATTCTCGTAAATATATGAAAATTCAAATTCGACTAATATTCGCATTGTTTGCATTCGTGTATTCTTTACGCCGATTAAATCACATTAAATCAAAAACAATGAAATCGTATTTAATTGATTAATCATAAAATTCACGAATGCAAGTCAAATATATTAATATTTTAAATACATGCCCTGAATTTTCATAAACAGCGTACATTAAATTTCGAGAAAAACAAAATAAAAATTAAAATTAATATAATAAATAATTTTAATACGTTTATTTTAATATTTTCCAAATTTAATTTTTTACATTTCTATTATTTTCATATCTATTATTTTTCAAATAACCTAATTTTTTAATAATATCCACGTATAAATATTTAAAATTTTATATCTATTTCTTTATTAGAAAAAACAATTATTTCTAAAGTGCGTAAGTGAATTTTTTATAAATCAATTGCAAAATTTATTCACGATAATTCCCATAAATATAACAGCAGAGACTTACGTGTCGCGCAAGATATCTCGGCGAACAGGGCGATCGACAATAATCCAGCCACGAGGAGGAGCGTGGTCAGGAAGAACGATCTCGAGCTGCAGCCCATCACGGCATCACTACAGATCACCACCCGATTCGCGCAGTAGTCCTCGTCGGATATCACCGACGGCGTGTCTCGAACTCTCGGCGACGCGAGAGACTCGTCTCTTCTCAGCTCAACTGACAATGAGCTCGAGGATCTCACTGTCACCCCCGCGGCGAAAACGTCCAGCTGTCATCCGCGCGAAAGAGTCCACTCGAGAACCACCACCACCGCGTACGTGCCAAGCACGCGATTCAGCATCGACGATGCACTACCGCACGAGGAAGCTGCAGTTCCGTCGCGACAAAATCGGACCTCTTGTCCGCGTCGCGCATCTCTTCGTGCACCAAATCGTCGTGTTTTCTCTTTCCCCCTCTCTCTCTTTCTCTCTCTGCAGCGCGAATCTTCACTTCACAGGCTAGACCACGAGAATCAATAATCGACACAAGACGACACCGAGGAATCTGGAATTTGCGAAAAGCTCCGCGTCAGGAAATCGACGACCCGACTTCCCAACGCGATCGCTACTAATCTCCTGCGTATAAAAGAGATCGCGATGGTACGTTTTCTCTCTAAGGTAAACCGGATTGATTCACTACTGCCGAATGCACAGCCCGATTATCGGATTTTGGAAGAATCTGGTCGAATTCCCTTGGGCGTAATGTCGCCGTAAGACACTCGTTAAACTTGGACACTAAAGCGTTGTAAGCGACGCGACTACATGTCGAGATGAATTCCGTTCGGCGAAGAAAGAGCTCGTCGGTCGTTTCTTCTTGTAACGTGTTCCTGAGCCAGATTTAGTCCCCGCTGGTTTATGTATCCGCTGTCTTAGATTACTTGGCCAAGCACAATATTTGTTGAATGTACGTGTACAGTGATTTACGGATTAATATGTTAAAAGAAAATCACTTCGGTAAGTTTGATGTACTCATTTCCACTAATATAGATTAACTTTAATCTTGGTTCAACTTACTTTTCATCTTTTTCTGATGGCCATTTCTACTAATATAGATTAACTTTAATCTCTTGGATTAACTTACTTTTTTGGTTTGATGCTTATCAACATCATATTAGTAATATCTTTTAAGATGCTTATAAACATTAATATTATTAAATTATCAATTAATATTATTAAACTGTCAATTTAATTTATGACATTACTGCTCTAGTTCTTTGTTAGAATTGTATTTCAAGACTGAAATTCGGATACAAATATATAAATTCACATGGAATTATTTAAACATTAAAGATCCAGCTTGAGGCTAGAGCCTTTTGATTTGTTGTGTATTCACATTACGATCTTAAAAGATATCATATTTAATATAACCTACTTTTTATCTTTTTCTAGTTCTAAAATCCGATTGCATCAACGTTACTTTGACTTTAAGTGAGACTTACAACACATTCTCTCTCTCTCTCTCTCTCTCTCTCTCTCTCTCTCTCTCTCTCTCTCTCTCTCTCTCTCTCTCTCTCTCTCTCTCTCTCTCTCTCTCTAAAAACGAGAGAGACAGAGAAGGAGAAAGTTTTAAGCCTCGCTTAAAGTTGAAGTAACGTTAGTGCAATCGAGCCTAAGAATTAGAAGAGGATAAAGAGTAAATTAAACCGAGATTAAAGTTAATCTACATTGATAGAAATGAACACAACTCTTAGAACTAAAAAAAAATGAAGATAAGTTGAACCGAGATTAAAATTAATTTACATGGATGAAAATGAAAATTAATGATTTTTAAAAAAAGAATCGTGATTATAATAATATCGTTGACTGTATTTATCATATTGCAATTTTTCACGCGTTGCAATGAAATATTTCATCAGAAATACTTATTATAAGTTACTTGCTTCATCGACGCGTCATTTACACCAATTGTAATAAAACGCGTGCGTGTAACGAGTGTTCAAATCCGCGATAAATAATACGCACGCATATATAATACTCTGCGATCGCCATTGTATTTCACAACACGTTCGATCGACTCGTAATCTTTAATAGGATTTTACAGAATCTCTGTCTGAAATCACTGATCGCAACTCGCGCGGAAACGAGATGATCGCGATCAGCTGATTTACAGCGACGTCTCCGTTTTCATTGAGCGCAAAATTCTGTAGAAAATGATATCCCGTAGTCGGGAAAATGCGGATACAGCGCGAATCATTTATCGTTTGGTTTTCGAATCAATTGATGATTTACGCGGCTAATTGAGATATCTCGGATAATTTCGTACCGTCGGCTGCCGAATCCGCGTACGAAAGAGCGAGAGCGAGCGAGCGTTATTCGCGTCGGACGTGGACATAAATCATCTTCGTGTTTCGTGCAAACGGACGGCCTTTTAAATTGATCGTCCCGGCAGGTCGGTCGTACTTGTGGATTGATACACCGATACGCGCTTCCGCGTGCTTCGAATATTAAAAAAGTCGCTCGTAAATTATCGTTCTTCATATTCGTGGTAATGTACGTTCAGATAAAATAATATCGGGACATCCGAACTAAATGTAGAGCAAAACGAAACAGCAATTGAGAGATCAGTATTATCGCTCGAAATAACTGAGAAACCGTTTCGATCTCGTTATATGATCTCATCGAGTGTTATTTTTTTCTTTTTTTTTCGCACGGCATTTTTTCAAAACCTATATTCTAAAACAACAGATGACGAGACGCGGTATTCGTTCTGAAAATTCGCGCGGGATATTTCCATTTCACGTCGTTCGTAAAATTAAACGCCTAACTTTTGTCGTCGTATTTGCGCGCGCACACACACACACACATTTCTACGTGCAAATGTTGATATTTCGCATTACGAGACGAGGGAAACCAGCAACGTTTAGGTAGGTAGGTGAGTGGGTACCTCGCCGGCAGAACGGAGAGGCGGATGTCCGAAACTTGAGGAAGTGGGTCACGACGCGTATTTAGGCAACAGTATCTCTCGGTATCGGTTTATTCCCACCTGTAATCACCAGGCCGCAAACTGGGTACACAAAGTCCCTCGTGCATATGCATGGCACGGCTGCTTTGTGTCCCGACGACCCTTGAACCGCTCGTCTACGCGCGTGTTGTTCCTGCGCTACGATTGTTCCCGTGGCCGCCCGATGCGCGCGAGGGTCCCGTGTCACGTTCTCTCTCATCCCTGCCCCACCCCTTGCGCCCAGGAGGGTCGAAATGATATTCAGAAAAAAAAGAACGAGAGAGACGACAGATATCGCGAACAACATGTATCATCGACGTTTAAGGACGCACCGTACGTCACCGGCAGCGAGCTGTCACTTTGCCCGTAAATCCCATTCACGTCAAATCACAAACTCGCGTGCACTCTTTTTCAAAGAGAGGGGAGGGGGGGAGAGGAAAAGGGAAGAGCAAAGGTTGGACAGAGGAGGATAAAACGTAATCCGTGCGTAACGTGGGATGCGTCGAGAGCATCGTTGGCAGGCTTGGTCGTCGTGTTTCGAAAGCGCGCACTGAAACGTCCTGTGATGGAGGTAGATTAAAAAAAAAAAAAGAACTAAAAAATAAAAAAACGGAACGAGAAAAATTCGCGCGCGCGTCACGAAAATCGAACTGCATCCCGCGAGGTAGCGAACGCGAGGATAATCGAGAACCCGACGCGGCTCGACCCACCCTCCTTCGCGGCGAGAGGCACGTGACGGGCTTCCGCGATCGGCACGCGAATTCCGGCAGCCGTCTGGAGCACGTGACGATCGATCTCGCGTGAGAGGACGAGTGCGATTCTCGTGTTTCTACCGAGAGCATCGCGCCGTTCCTTTCAAGTGGGAAGCTCAGCTCACGGAAAGTTTCAAGGATTTGCGATTCGGATCAGTCGGTGCAGCGCGAGGTCGATTGACGACGAGCTCTCTCTTCCCCCTCCCTCCCTCCCTCTTTCTCTCTCTCTCTCTATCTCTCTCTCTGTCTGTCTGACATCATTGTCAGTCGCAATACTTCATTAGCAGTAACAGGAAAATTCAGATTCCTCCGATAATCGTTGCGCTTCGGTCCACCCTTCGCTCTATAAAACACACGCGGACATCTGCTCCAAGGCCGTCCAGCGGCCGTCCACATCATCCCCTCTCACCAGGAGACAGCGTGAGCGACGTTTCCTCGATGACGGCAATCCTTTCGACACTGCTTTTGCAAGATTAGTCCACCCTTCTCACAGCACAGCGAAAAGGGTGAGGCATCATTTGACGCACTCTCTCTCTGGTATCGCAGCGAATAACCAACCCGAGGGAGCGGAGATTCCACAACACCTTGACGTCTCGCTTACGTCGCGGTCGCAACGAACGACGTGTGCGAAAGATCGCGAGGAGACGTCACGCTCGTAAACGTCACGCATACACGGCAGACGCGGAAGAGAGTAACGAACGTAACGCGAAACGTAACACCGACGGTCCGCACGTTATCGCGCGGAATACAAGATATACGAGGCGCGGATACGACGAGCGAGCGAGCGAGGTTCGAAGTGCGCGTCGCGCTCTCCCGCCTCTCTTGGCTCCGCTCTCGGGACTGAGAGTGGAGAGAGAGAAGCACCGTCGGACTTTCGAGGGATCCACTGCCACCCCTACCGGCGTGGTGGCCGTTACCCCTGCCTATGTGCCACTCTCGGCAACCCGCGTGCTACGACTGTGCTACGTTTCCCCTGCCGCGCTGACCCCACCACCGCTCTCGAGCGCCGCGCGCGCCACCCGCTGCGCTTCTCCACCCCTCGTCTATCGCCCTACCCGTTTCTCTCTCCCCCTCCCCTGCCCTCCACCCTCCCTTCTCCGTTGCCCCTTGACCCCGCTCGGCTCCGGAGAGGACGACGCCACCCTAGGCGCTTCTATGCGATCCTCTGTACGTGTGTATACTACCACTGTCGAGTTGGGACCGCGCGAATCACAGACGCGTTCGGATCAAGGGATGCTTACGATATTATTATCGAGATATCCGGACGGCCGAGCTCGCGAAGCCGTGGTTTGAACCTTCAACTCCGAAGAGTTCCATTATCTTCGCAGATGAAATGATTAAATGGTAAAATTAAAGCGTGGCATATTTTTTTTAACGTTTTTTTAAAACTTACATCTGTGGTAATTATTTCTATTGTTTTCGATTCTCTTTCATTCTGTTGGATATGAAAGGAACAATGGTAACCCAGTCCCTTGAGTTGAATAATATTTTATTCTTTTTAACTTTTCCATGTTCTTTTTAATTCCACATGTGACAAAATGTAAATCAATCCATTTTTTTTTATTTTAAAATGAACCACGTCTACATTAATGTATACACTGGAGAGCTTATAACAAAATTTGACCATGAGATAACAAACTCTTGATTAGCTCGTCATTTTTATCAACTTCAATAAGAATAAGTAAGATAATATAAATTAGAAAGAAACAGTATATAATTACATATACCCTTCTCTTTTTCACTCTTGTTTTGACAAAATTATTCGTGGCCAGACTGTTATAGAGTCTCTAGCGTACACTTAGTAAATAATAAATTAAATTTGAGTCAAATATAATACAGTTTCTGTGTTTCTTGAGTTAATTGTTCTAATTTGTAATTATTCCATTGTTTTTTAAGTCATTATAACCTAATTTGAGTTATGTTTAATCATTTCTATAAATTGCCACTACTCCTACTCAATATTTCATAATAAAAATAATAGTTCAAAAATTTAATTCTAAAAAATGTATTAAATTTGACCCAAAAGTAATTTACTATTTATTAAGTTCACGTATTTATTTTGAAACTAAGCACAGAAATGAATTGATTTACATTTTGACACATATGCGTTAAAAATAATGTTGTTTAACTCAAGAGATTAGGTTACGTTGTTCCTTTGATCTCTGATTCAGGTGGTCGAATGTCTAGCGTGCTACACTAAAAAAAACATTTAATAAATCTTAATATACATTTGTTTAAATAGTATCATGTAAACATTTACTTACAGTAAATAAACATTTATTCAATAAAAAAGGTGATAGTTAAATTAAGTTAATGATTTTTGTATCAAATAATATATTCACGATATATTGCATTTAGTATTTACGTGTAGATATTTACTTTTAGAATTATTTAAACAAAAATGTCCATTAAAATTTAATATTTCTTTCAATGTAATGTATTATAAAAATATAGAAGTCTTATTCTTGAAAAATATCGCATACAAAAATGTAAAAATATTAGTATACGTATTATATATAGTATATGTATTATATATTATAGATTTCTCTAATATACCTTCGTTATACACTATTTTTTAAGAATACGATGTCATGTCTCTCAGTTTGAAAAGCTCGACGTAATTTCATCAATATGAAAAGCATTAAGTTATCGCTATCGTCACTGAATGAACATCTATTAATATTAATATTAATAGATGTTATTAATATTAATTTGCAGTCCTATGTGTCAAATTAGACTCGACATTATGCATAGTCTATTGCATAATTAATTAAGTATTCAAATCGAGTATGAGATTATAATCAGCAAACTATATTTTTGGAGGATCCATAAATTCTCTCAGATAATAAAAATTCTTTTGATTAATGGTAGATTAGTCGATTAGATGAAGTTGAGGATAAAATATTTGATTTTCGCTCATTTGTGATAGATGATTTAGACAAAAAATTAATGGCCATTTATTTAATTTCGATTTAACTTACTTTTTAACTTACTTCTTTTTCTAATTCCAAAGCATAATGCACAATTCAAAAGCACAGGCAATAAGAACAGAGAATAACAGATTTCAACCTATATACAGAATACAAGGTTTCTGATTGATTGAAACCTGTTATTTCCTGTTCTTATTCCCTGTGCTTTTCATTTATGTTTAATGTGATCTAAAGTCTAAGAATTAGAAAAAGAAGATAAAGAGTTAGTTGATTCGATTAAAGCTAATCTATTTAATAAAAAAGCTACCCTGATGAAAATTTTTCTCATAATTTTTTTGCGAATTGGAACATTTTTCAGAAGTACTCAGAAATATTCGGAAAGTTTACATCTTCTCTCAGAACTTCTCATACAAGTGAATTTTAAAATATTTTTAAATTTCTCATCCCATAATTTTTAAAAAGTATTTTTCAATTTTTTAGATTTTGTAACATTTCATCAAAAATTATACTTATAAAAAATTTTAAAAATCTTACGATATTTCATAATTAACATATGAAAAATTCTGAGAAAAAAATGTAGATTTTCTGAGAAATGCTCCAATTCGTAAAAAATGTGAGAAAGTTACAAAATTAAAGAGAAATTCTGAAAAATTATATAGAAATTCTAAAAAATTATATGAAAAATTCTGAGAAAAATTTTCACCAGAGTATACTATAAAAAATATTTTGTATTCGTGTTCAAGAGTTCATTCAAGTCCTTGTTAAATTTTTATTTGAATTTTTAACGTATTTGAGTGTTAATTTAACATAATGTGACTACATTATTTAAATACTGAATTGATATTCAATATTTCTTGGTGTCAAAGTAACAGAAGTTATAAGTAAGTGAATAAATAACATAAAAATAATATTTTAAAACATAATCTCTAAGATAAATACGTGTCAATTTAACGTATATATATAATAAATGTTAATTTTACTGAAAAAATATGCTTCCACAATTTGCTTACAAATTGTGCCAGTATTACTTTTTTATGTTAATTTTTTTAATACATAATATTATGTTGCTTTCTAACATATTCAACTTGTATTAATTAACACAAAAAAATTTGAGTAGACTATTTAGGGCACATAAAAATGTTAAATTCAATTCAAATTTTTGAACTATGTACATTGAAACGGAGATATATATAAGTCAGGCAAATATAACGTTCACTCACCACGGTATTGCCACAGACAGCCAACTGGTGATCTCAGGTGATCTCGCCAAACAATGACATTACGACTGACTCAGGGCCGATTGTTCCATCTTCAGATAAACTTTGGGATAATTTATCTATTGGATAAACAAAAGAGTAAAAGAGTAAAAGCATAAGAGAGTAAAAGAGAGACAGTGAGTTGAAGTTTACCGAAAGGTGAAATGATCCAGCCTAAACCCCAAATCGGTCGTCTCGAAGGATCTTTATTCTCATAATGGTCACAGGAGATAGCATCACATACATATTCCACAAACACACAAATACACACATATACACGCGACGCGATAAACACTCGACATCCAGCACTTTCTGCGTTCAATCAGACGCGGAATGACACTCTCGCGACGAGACAACAACCGTACGCGCTAAAATACGAAAGACAAGCCGCCATGACGCCGCGACGAAGCAACAACTGCAAATGGCGGCCGCGGGACGCGATCGAGATTTCGCAACTGATTTACGATCGGCGCGCGAATTGATGCGACGCATGGCGATGCAAACATCGCACGACGTCACTCCTGGCGCTCTGGACGCTCGTCGGCGCGTGTGATTCGTTCCCGATTAGAAACGTGACGGATCGCGAAGGCAATTTGCTTTTGACTGACAATCGGCGCGAAATGCGAAATACTGACGCTCGCAATGTAAAGTCCAATCCACAAAAGTACGCCTGCGACCCGCGTTCTGCGTGATATGTAGATCGAGCTTAAAGTGAACTCAAGTAAGATAGTCTTACGATGGAAAAGATGACCATAAACTTTCAAAATGCTTACAAAAACGCTCCATTTAGCCAATTTTTCCAATTATTGAAAATTACAGTGGCCATAATACTCGCCGCAAGTTTATCCTATGTGATCTGCACTCGGTACACTTATGAACAAAGAACGATGGGAAAACCTTAAACTGATATTCATCGTCGGATCTTATATTTAAAATCTTTAGGTCTTAAAGAATCTTAAGATCATCTTTGGCGACAATTTTTTTTTATAATTTTTATACGAATTGGAATATAGTATTTTTCAGAATTATTCAGAAATATTCGAAAAATTTACATCTCTCAGAACTTTTCATACAAGTGAATCCTAAAATATTCTAAAATTTTTCATTCCATAATTTTTAAAAAATATTTTTAAATTTAAAAAAATTTTTTTAACATTTCATCAGAAATTATTCTTGCAAAAAATCTTAAAAATCTTACGATATTTCATAATTAACACATATGAAAAATTCTGAGAAAAGATGTAGATTTTCTGAGAAGTGTTTCAATTCGTATAAAAAAATGTCAGAAAGTTATAAAATTATAGAAATTCTAAAAAAATATATAGAAATTTTGAAAAATTATATGAAAAATTCTAAAAAAAATTTTCACCAGGGATTGCACGTAAAAGTTTTACTCGTATAACCGTAAGACAATAAAAAGCGACAAAATGGCTACATGTAACTGATTAGTTTTCTCTGCTGAATGCAGATTGGCTATCGTGTCGAAGAAAATGATAAAAGCCTGCGCACAATAAAATAAATATTAAGAAAAGAATAAATATTAAGATTTCAACCTATCAGATATCAGTTAGATACCAGTCATATATCATGCCTTTAAAATCTTAAAGAATCTTTAAAATTACAAAAAGATACTATACTTAATATTGTTTATATTTAAAATTGTTTTAAGTACAGTCTTAAGATGTCATAAGAGCTAATCAGAGGACTGTATTACCATCTTAAGGCATTACTTAAGACGGTTTGAAAATAGAAGAAAGAATGGACTATGAATACTAGCAATATTAACACAGAGCAATATTAACATCTTAAGATATTATTTAAGGTGCTCTTAAATAAGAACCGACTATTGTATAATACCGGTCTTAATTACATTCGCCATTTAATAAAGTCTGCATGCGACGCACGTCGCGGTATAACGCGTTCAATTTAAACGAAACGGTTTCTTACAGCGAATTTGATTGGACGAACTAGTGCATCCTAACTGGTGCATATTAAGGCCATTATACATTAATCTAATCTAAGACCGATATTCATAGTTCTTATCGTAAAACTGTCTTAAGTAACGATTTAAGATGCTAATACGACTCTTTGATTGCAAGAATCGACTACAAATAGCGGCCTAAGTATAAAACATACATACATTTGTGTGAAATACATACATTTTGAATTACAAAATACATATTTTACCAAACAGCATAATAAAGTATATTAAAGATTTCGCGATTTAACCCGTTTTCTTACATTTATATAATATTAAACACACATCTTTACATCAATTTGTGTACGACGGCTTCAAAGTGCATCAGTGCGCACTAAATGCGTCCAATCGAATTCACTATTACCGAGATATTGGTTTTTGAGATGTTTTATGGAAAGAGAGCTCATATTCTCACGATGTTCAAACTGGAACGGTCTCTGATACTTGAAACCGCGATGGAATCAAACGAAACATCGTACCCGCGAAAACCGAGCATAACCGAGAACGGCCGAATCTCACATGGAATCGAAAATGCTCCGAATACTCACGAGAGTACGACACCGATCAAGCGTGACGATGTGATTCTGCAGGGATGACTGATTTGCACGGTCAGTGGGCTTAGTGCATCCATGATCGACGAGCCCAAACTCAACACGTTGTGGATGCTCACGTACAATTATACATTCATACATACTCATATTATACATTTTAATAAGTGATAATTTTGAGCAAGACATCCCTAATTTGAATAAATCTGAGTAAATTGATAGGTATGTATAAGAAGATTAAATGTCTTTGATACAAATGTCTTGATACTTTGAAACGAAAACTGAAGTTTATTATTATTTTTTTTATTTTTTAAGAAATTTATTGTGAACACAATGATAAATCTCTCACATGCGGAGTCATTATTTAGAAAATATATTGAAAAACAATACGTGTAATCCGATATGAAATCCTTCTCATGCAATGTGACGTTTCTCATATACGTAGTCATTGTTTAAAATGTTGAAAAACGATACCTGTAATCTGATATGAGAGAAATCGACTTTTCCTTATCAAAATTTTCAAACAAGACATCATTTTCTTACTTCAAAAATGACATAATTCAAAAAATTAAATTTCTTTTAGAAAAGGGGAAAACTATTTTTCAACTTAACAGAAAATTTTTGATAAATAATATTGACAACAGAAAATATATTTTTTATAGAAACATGATCAAATATTGATTTTTGTTTCACAATCCTTGTAAAACTCTTTTTGAAGTGTGGCGATTTTAATATTTTACAAAATTATACTAAACCTGGAATAATTCAGAAGTGACATAACTCGAAATGTCGACAATACTTTATATTTTTCTTGATCAGCTAAAATGACTAAACTCAAAGTAAAACATTTCTTCTTCAAACTTCGATCATCAAAACTGTCTTAACTTTCTGTAAATATTCTCTGTAGAAATTTCTTTGTTTTATTTGCAAAATCGATACAATTTAAAAAATGTCATTTTTGTAAAAGGTATTTGATCTCTTTAAATACCTTAAGAATGATACATATGCTACTTGACGGATGGTGAGTTTAAGTTAGCTTACTTTCGATTGATAGAGTAATCTTTATCTAACTCAGTTGGCAATAACTCAAAAGTTATATTTTTGTTTGTAAGTTATCACTTTTAAAGTAAGAAAACAATAAAATAAGCAACGCCTTGATACTTCTATAAACGTTTAAAATAATGTAAAAACGAAATGATTAATTTTGAAATAATAAAAATGACATAGATAAGATTCATACTTGATTTGAAACAGATGGAGCAGAATAGTAAATGATAAAACTCATTCATGTATTTCTAAAAAGAAATAAACATAATATAATGATAAATCACTCATTCATAGTTATTATTTATAATATTAAAATCAGTATTTAATTAATAACAGTAATTAAATAATTCGATATGAAAATAATTTTTTTTAATAAAAAAAATTTTGTAAGATATTATTTTTTCTATTTTTTTTTAACTTTGAATTATTATGTTACATTTTTTTGTAATATACTATATACATATATAGAGTTAAAATTGTGTTAACTCTTTAAATTAAATAAAAAATAAAGTTTTATTATTTTCCTACATTTGAATCTTATATAAAAACCTGCTTCTTTGATTAAAAAAAATTTCGTAAAATCCCTTGCATTTCCCTTTGTATTTTTTATAAAAGGCTCTGTTTTTTGTATGAGTTTTCTTTTTTTCGTTTTTAAATTCACAATTCTTAAAAGTTTGTGGAACTTTTTAACATTCTCTCTATGTACATATTTCAGAAGAAACTATTCCGTCAAACGTTAAAGCAACGGCTATCCATTACAATGACTTGCATTTCTCACGAATGGTAACTGAGGACTATTGTCACCAAACAAGCTAACCAATTCGGCATTTCATTTATAAATTATGAGCATGGGATCGGAATAGATGTGTCTGCAGATTTTCATAATTGATGTAATGAATACAAATTCGTGTAAATATACGTCATGAATTCGTGTAAATATGTGTCATAATCCACATTACGAATTTTGTTTCTTATATTTTTCATTTTTTAGAGTCAATTGGACATGTAAAATGGAAAGTATGTTTCATTTTATCACTTTTACGGCTTAATTGGACCGGCATTACATCTCATTAAGGGATTTACATGATTTGTGAATATCAAAGTAGAGAAACACTCGCAGCACATCATTTTGCAAAATAGCAATTCATTTCATTGCGCATATTTTGCGTGTGCGTTTATATAACATGAAACGATTTAAAAGAACTTATTAAAGTAAAAAATTTCGGTATTAAATGGACAGAAAATTTCAGATCTGTATTTATAACCGCCTTTCTGTTAGGAAACAATCGAAATTTTAAAGTATTTTAGTTGAGACGATAGATTCAAGTGACAATTACTAAACAGAGATTGGATTGTACTAACGTTACTTTAACTTTAAGCGAAGCTTGTGTATTATCTAAGTTTAGTGTATTATCTAACATAAAGAATGCATATTGTATTCTTTTCATAATTTTGAAGTAATTATTAATTTTTATTATTATAATTTTTATTATTATAATTTTTATTTTTATTATTATAATTTTTATAATTAACATATTGTCTCATTTAATAGCTGGTGTAAATTATTATCTCATCTGATCTCATAAAGTTTGTCGACATTGTTCAAAACCGCTCTTGGCAATTAAGCAGTTCCTGAGAATATCGCAGCGAATTCTGGAGTTCAGAAGTCACTTCAAGGATGTTATATATTAACTTCAGAATATGTATATATTTTAAGGTAAAAATTCCAAGATTTTGAAAGTAATTTTATTGTACAATAAATAAAATATTACCATTAAGTATACATTTATAATTGATTTTAACGATTAGTAAAAACAGCGCGTTCTTTTTAGAATGACGTTTTCGCAGACGTATTTAGTCGTGTGTAACAAGAATGAATTCAAGTGATGACCTCCCAAAAAGCGTTCATTTATAAGCCTTATGCTTAAAGCAAAACGAAACAATGATGATCGGTTACAATTAGTTGGGATACGACATCTGGCGCGGGCAAAAAGTCAACGAGAACAAATGTACGCTTAAAAAGTGACATCGCTTCTTCCCATCGCGTTCACTAAAATAACTCCGAGACCGGAGACGTTGATGCTTTATTTTTCGGCCGGGAGCGACAAGGAGACGCGGCCTCGACGCCAACGGACAGAAGGACTTGTCTTAACTCCAATCACGTCTCAGGGAAAACTCCGTCTTGCCCCCGGGGTGCTATTTCCTATTTTACGATATCTACAGGGTGCTATAAACAAGCTCCTCCCAGAAACGGAGTGGGATATGAAAGGAACCGAATGCTGGAGCCATAGGAAGACCTTCAGATGAAAAGTTTGCTTAAAGTGTGTGGCCCCACGTATTCTTCGACGATGCCAGGGATTCAGAATCATCCCCGGGAGTACCGACTGCGGACCGCGAGTTTTGCATACGCCACCTCAACGCGAAAAGTTCACATCCTCATGAATGATCCGCACACATTGCGCCATTACTGTATATTGCAGACCAAGTTCCACTGTTGCTATCTATAAAAAGCAACTGAAATGCAATTTTTATCGCGTATGAGGTAATGCGTGAAAATATTTCTCAATTTACACCCTTATAATTTTTATATACATGTAACAATGTTGTCTCAATAAGCACATAATATTAAAAAATATTTTTTTAATGTTTATTTAATATTTTTACATTGAATAAATATTTTTAAAATATTTTTAAAATATTGTGTGATTGAAATATAACGCCTAGTTTCCATTCGACTCATAATATATTTTTTATTATCGTTAATTATAATAATGTATAATAATTTTGTATTTTCTGTGAAGCAAATAATCTGAGACTTCTGTCATTACTGATCTAAAATAACAAAAGGGATTCTAAAGTCGTGTTTTAACGATTAAACGCAATAATTTTCGTAGAACATCGCATATATTACTTTTACATATTTGGAAATCCTTTTCCAGAATTGAAGTATATTACGTATTATAATATTAGTGTAGCATGGAATTTATACTGAGAACGAAAAAAATTTTTGAAATTAAAATCATTTCTTAGTTTAAAAATGACATTTAGAGCTGTCAAATCGTCACAACATTTGCTTGATTAAAAGCAATCTGTATTTATGAAATTGAAGACTACAAATCAGTAGATTACACGAAGAAACGACGTCGAATTCTTGGAAATAGACATCTAATTCTATATGATCGTTCTATGAAAAGTGTATATGTGTGAGATATTGATGTAATAGAATAGTAGCTGTATAATTCAGGTTAAGAGATTTTTTTTTCCCTAAATTTGAAGGTTTTTTTCTTTCTACCAGAAGTTTTTTGGAAGTACAAAAAATTTAGGAAAATTTTTTAGGCATTTTATGGGAAGAAAACACAAAGAAATATTCAAATTATGGTTAAAATATTGAGAAAATCGTAATGGGAATAACTTTTTAACAGACCTGGCAACACTGTGTATAATGTGTCAATCACGTAAATCGTATGTGAATAAAAGTAAATCCTATGGTTAAACAAACAACTTTAGTATCTCTTTGAATTACGCTACAAAGTTATTATACTAAACCTTTATTTACTAAACTTTTATTCAACGTTTATTCGCAAAAACAAATTTCGAGATAAATTAACTTGCATTTGCAATAACGCGCAAAAATTAATTTCAATATTATTGTTTCAAGAAAAACAAAGATGTAACAAACGATATTAAAACAATGAGATTGTGTCATCGCAGGAGAATATCATAACTACAGTCACTTTTCGGGTCCTCGGCGCGTGTGTGTCCGATTTATCGCGCACGTATCGTCCAAGAACAGTGCTCTCCTACTGACGACCACTGAGTTTCATGTAAACTCCTCCGTAAAGTTCGCTGGTGCCCTTTTGTCAAAACAATGTACTTAGCGAATGGAAGCGCAAGCGCGCGTAGAGTAGAGACCCGAACTTCCCCGGTTCACCGATATTAACATCTTTGTCGGCGCTGTAATTTTCGTCGAGCTGATATACTGCGGCGTTTCGTTGTGCGGCGGTGGCCGTATTACGGCTAATATTTCTCCTCCTTACAGAACGAAAATTGAGTACTTTATAAGGAGGCGGGACATTAATAACTCGTACAGCCGGCCGGTATTTTCAGGACAGCTTAAAAGCTTCTGCCGCATCGATGATATATCGTATGCTCGCGGAAGTAGTGACACGGACTCTGTCTGCACCACGGGAAGCTTACGAGCTTCGTTCGCGACGAAGAGGCGGAGAAAATCATCGCGATTCATGCCCTATTCGTTGATGGTACGTTAACCCGGGTCGTTTTATCCCTCGGGCATTATATAGATGCAATTTGTAGAGCCTACGAGCATCCCGAAGGCCTACAGAAACGTTTGATACCTGAGAAGAATTTATCGTGTCATCGTTCGACCCACGAACGTCTTGAAGAACGTTTTAAAGATACAAATTTTTGAGATATAAAGAGACGAATTTGTTGGCTCCGAAATTTAAATATTTTGTTGAACAAAATGAGAGATGAAATGCATACACATAATATTTTATTAATATAAAGAAAAATAAGAAAAGAGAATGCACAATGATATTATCATAATACTAATATATATAACGAGATTAATGAAATCCCTGCAAATTGAATATTTAATATTGGATTACAGTTTTAATTTAAAATGTGGAATAAAGTCTTCGAAAATAAGAATTCAGAGAGTTAAATAAAAATTTACAAACATCTCGTTAAACTAGCAAATCGTATCATATGATATCATTTTTATGATATCATTAATCAATGTCAAACTTTCATATTTTCTATGTAAGCAAAATAAATTAAAATTGTTATTTTTAAACTCATGTTTATTTTTAATTAAAAAATTACCCATTGTGTGGCACTGAATATGTCACATAAATATATAATTCATAAATTGGGACAGAATTTCATGTATAATTTTATATATTCTGATATATATTTTATGAATATATATCAGTACATATATAGCTTGATTTTTTTTAATGTTCTTTCATTACATCATATAAAATATAATTATATAATATTCCGAATTCTATTGCGAATTATAAACTGTCTGGAACGTTCTCATCAATAAAAAAGAAGATGTACTTGCCATTAAAGTAAAAATTATAGCAGCTACATTTGCGCAATGGATTCCTTTGCAAAGCTAAAATCTAATTCGCGTTTCTCATTTCAGAAAGAAATAATATCATTAAGAATCTCATGAAAATATCGAGGCATAATGCATTTTAATTAACAAGTCTTTTTCCGTAGCGTCATGTCTTTGTGCTTCATTTTCCGACGTGTTCTTCCTTTCTTACTTACTATTATTCTAAGTTTTTCTAGAATGCATCATTTTGTTAATAAAAATTTCGCGTAATCATAGATACGTAATTCATTGCGTCGCAAATACAACTTCAGTACGCAATATGCGATCAAATACAACAATTTTACACGTGTCGAATGGAAGAAGTGGCGTAATTAAATGGTGCAAGTTATCATGATAATGATACGTTTGATAGCATTTTCAATGCGTGTTTTCGTCATGATTCTGCCTCACTCGCGCGCACATAATTAAACCGCCGAATGTTAAAAAGCAATTCTGTCGACGGCGCCGGCGGTGTGTCCGCACGTATAAACTTTCACAGCGCCGTATCAAACGCAATTACTGATCGGGCCATATTGCAAGAGCTATACGGCTCTGCTCGTATTACTCGGACTACAAACCCCTTAATTACGATTGCTTGTGCTCGGTACATAAATCAACGTATGATATTCGATACGGCGAATCTGCCGCGCGAGTTGTAGCGTTCATTTTTCTTGTCGTTAAAGCAGCAATCACAGCGAAAATCTATAAATCTATTTTTTGTCTTCATGTACATTTGTAAAAAAAATTCTAAATACATCCTGCATAAATCATGAATATATCGAAATTAAATTTTTACACACTCGAGTTTAATATTAAGTATAGTCGGAAAATAAATCCACGCAAATATCGTATTGGAAATGTAACCGAGATGGATACATATTTCAATTAAATTTACATTTTTAATTAAATATTTATTCGTCTTTATTGATAACTCTATATTTTGTAAGATACTTTGAAGTTTTATTATTACTAATTAGTGTAACATTATGATTTTTATTAAGAGTAATGAATACAACAAACATAGATCTCAAATTCTACATATATAATAATTAGGTATAAATTTCATGCATACTATATTTATTTATTAATGTACAATTCAATGTTTTCGAAATTCGAATTTTCCATTGGTACGCTGTTTGATATTCATGTACATAATATTAAATTATACAAATTATTTATGTAAACATCTATAAATTATTGTTGTAATATTTAATATATCAATATTAGCTTTGTATTATATACAATAGAAAATAAAATTGTATTATATTCTCAATGTAAGAAATTTGAAAAGGAGGAAGCGATTCATATACAATAAAAGAAAAATTAAGAGATTCATTTCACATGCATAATCAACTCTTCCAGAGTTTAGTTGCGATAGAACGTTTGATAACAAAGAAAAACAGGGAAAAAGGGAGAGAGGAGAGAGATGGAAATATGTTATAAAATTTTTACCGATAATTAAAAGTAGAATTACAACGAAATCTAAAGTCTCTTCGCAATTATATGCATTTCAAAGCAAGATATGCCGCAGGGAATCATATGTCATTGATCATTAATCCTGTTCAATCCGTACGCATTGGAAATGCATCCTGCTTAAATTACCAACTAACGATTCATTAACGCTTGCACAAACGAGTCTCGCAAACCAGTAAACCAGTTTAAATTGCTGAACTCCTAATTGATCGCTCGAAGCCATTATTCTCAAGTAACCATAAGATAAAAATAATAATACAACTAATTGAGAGATTTTGAAAAAATAGTGAACAGATGAATATTTCATCGGCAAAATATTCTTAAGGCGCCTCCAGACAATATAATCAACTTTGCACACATTCGCTAAATATCGATTCCATACGGATAACTATGTATGTCATGTATGTATGATATTTGCTAATGTTGATCATATCATCCGAAGACGCCTTTACATAAAGAAAAGTATTAAATCTAGAAAAGTTTGGTTTCCTTATGATGAAATGATTTTATTATTATTATTATTATTGTTATTTGATTTACTTATAGAAATGCATACGAAATTGTTATTTCCAACAAATAATTACATATATACACATACAATTTGCAGCAAGACATAATTGTGTTGATATAACAACGTCATTGCATGAATCCACAATTGCCTTTTACATTAAAGTATTTCATAATAAATCAATAACATATCTGATATCAATAATAAAGTTTATTCCTAATAGCACCAGAGTAATAAAATTATCCAATTAAACATACAGAGCACGTACATTAATTACTATCTTAATCACGATTACTCGCAAGTTTGCGGATGGTGCTCGATATTATGCCCGTTAACGACCATCCAGTACTACTCCTATATCAGTGCAAGACGAAGACGCTCGTCGACCCGTGATTAGAGGAGAAGAATCGAAGAGAGGGACGTCAAAGAAGGGCACATGAGATAGGGCAAGGGAGTAAAGAGGGAAGGTAAGGGAAAGGCAAAGGGAGATGGGAAAAAGATTGGATAGAGGAAGATAGAGGCCCTTTCAAACTCTTAATTCGCCTGCGGCCAGCCCCTTTCTCGGGGTGAGACCCCTCTCGAACCCCTACGCGTATCAGCGCCGAAGGGGGTTGCACGAGTCGTATGGTCCTAACTCCACGTCCATCGTAACCATGGAAACAGACGCACCAGTCGACGTGTCGTCGTCGTCGTCTTCGTCGTCGTCATCGTCGTTGTTCTCGAGTCGTACACCCGTTAGCTACGCCACGGGATGATGTACGCGCGCGCAAAAGCACGTCCACAAACGACATTTGCGCGTGGTTGGGAACTCGAGTTACATCTCTCGGTTCAGACTCTCTGTCGGGAAACAGAATGCGAGAAAAGAAATTGGAATCAATGAAGACGCGCATCTTCGAGACGGCTGTGGTCTTGATATACCTGTAGCAGCGAGAGCGTGGCTTTCGGAGAACGCGAAAATTTTCGCGGAACGAAAACTTATAAATGCTTTATATCTTTCTCTTTTTTTTTATCTTCCCGCAACGGGAAGAGAAATGTCGGTATTATATCATCCGCACAAGTCATTTCTTTCCTCTGCCGATTGCCGTAAAATTGAATAAATTGGAGCTGTAAGAAATGATGAATAGTATCGTCGACAAGATCATTATAGATATAATCAGCACTCTCTCTTTCTTTAAAATTCCGATTAACGTTTATTTGAAGCGAATTTTTATTTTTAGTTAAATTATATTTAATTCTAAATAACATAGTTATAATTATAAATACTGAAGTCAACTTAAAACCAATAAATACTTGTAATTTATATTATTGCAGAAGAGAAAAGCATATCCTATATTTTCTTCAGTAATAAGTAACAAAAAGTACTAAAGTAATAAAAAAAAATAAGCTCAAAACATATTCTGATTGCTTTTGCTTACTAATATGAAGAAAGAAAATGTTTGTACTCTAAACTCAGAGTTGATTTAATCAGTTGATAACTTACAATAAGTATTATCAATGTTGTCAATATCGTTACAACTAAGTTGCAATTGAAGTTGTTGGGCCCCCCCCCCCAAAAAAAATCAAAATGCTATATGAGACGCGATGCACGTACGTGAATATATAGTGCCGTGAGTGTCGCGGCAATTATTCTTCTGGAACCTAGAGTCGAAGCAGATCCGTAAATTACGGCCTGTTTACGGCCCAAGGAAAGGCATTACCTCGAGAGCAATAAATGTCGGCCACCGAGAGAATATCACCTGGAGTGTGTACACATGCCCCAACGATTAACGTCAAGATTCAGACCACTCCGCCGCAGCTTTTCCCCCGCTGACTTATGAACTGAACGCTCCTCGTCGCGGGTGTTCGATCGGCCAGAGTATCGATTTACGTTGAATCCTTACGCATAAAATGCAGTACACGTTGTTTTTATAAATCATCGTCATCGCTTCGATCGTTAATCTAGCGCAGATTAATTTAGCAAAAAATCGAATTCCAATCGCGAATCACTATAAGAAAGCGATACATCAGCAACGTACATATATAGATAACGAAGAGAGTGTATTTAACGACTCTATATTTAAGAATGTTTCGATAAATTGTTTTCGCGTAAACAGAATTGACTGACTATTTTAAGTATGTGATAATAAAGCAATCTTATTACGTACATTTATTAAATTACATATGTTAATATAAATTTTGATAATTCTAATGTAATCAAATACGTAATCGATATCGTATTTTCTAATAAATTTATCTTATCGCAAACAGAGTTACTTATTACACTTATCATACATTTATAAATCGATTTCATTTTCTGAAATATTTATGAATTAAACACTAGTTTAACATCAACCGACGAGAATCAGTATTGCATAATTCATTGCATTATTTGGTTGTTTCGAGTTCTGTAGAATGAAGGCACATGCATTGACCATCCCTTCGCCATCTCCGTCTCCATCGTTCTATCCTAGCAACGTCACCTGCGACGTTGTAAATTACAGATCATCCAGAATGTATCGAGTAGACAACACGTAACAGCGCCGTGAGTTGTAACAGTGAGCTGCATTGCACCGTTGGCGCGTTCGTGTTCTTTAAAAATTAATACCAGTACAGATATAGTATATGTACACGTATACCTGTCTAATGTAGAATTGTACCGATTTAGCTGTAACACAAGATTCGCAGGATATAATTTAATTTATTTGTGACAATTCATTTTCGTACGATATTTTTATGTAATAAATATATTATAAAATTAAATGTGAGATAAATCCATAATTATTCAACTGGAATACATTCCTTGCTATGATCTGAAACTTAAATTCCTGTCATTTTTCAAAGCATCTAAAGCATCACAAACTTGATGCTCGTCAAATGCACGCGACAGTATACTGTTTTCGAGAACGACGTTGTTACCGGTAATACTGCAAAATTGCTTCGCAATTGTTGAAGAGGCTTCGAAGGCGACGAACAGCAAAATCAGAAGATTTGTTCGCGGTAACTACATAGTACATAGGTACGTCGGGAGCGTGAGAAAATCGTGGGAGCACTCGCACATCATCGTTGAAAAGCCAAAAACAATGACGTGCCTTATTGCTTCTACATTCTCATTCGCAAGCGGAAAAACAGCAGGAACGAAAACGCGGGCCTCCCAAGAAAAAGATGTGGCAGCTCGACGTGAAATGATTAAACGATTTAAATGCATCTATCTCGCACATCGACGCGGGAACTAGACGTTGAAATACTCATGTCCAACATCTTCTTGAGCCACCTATAAAGGGAGATTACGCCGCATTGGTATTCGAGCGAGGAAATTTTTCACGGGGACAACATCTGTTGGCAGCCGGTACCCTTCATTCTGAGTCACTATCGCCGACGAACTCTTGCAAAATAAAGAAATGGAGCAAGAAGTACGCTATCCCTTCATTTTAGCTTAGATGGGAAATTAAACATTTGCAACTTTATTGCATATATATTTAAATTAAGCTGCGTGTCTCTTATAATTAGATGTGTATACCGTACAAGTCGATCTTGATTCTTCGGTTCTATATAGCGTTTTATCATAAATGTATTTATCACTAGATATGTAAAAATACAAAAATGAATATATTACAATAAATTTTTCAACTGAAATGCCAGACGTTAAAGGATATAATGGTAACAAATAAATGTATGTATCTTTATTAATAAAAAAATTAGTCTAACCGCAAGTTTAGATTCCTAACTAACTAGAAAATGAAAAACCGAGCCTAGAAGTGGCACTATATAGATTTAATTTTCGATGTACATCTTCGATGTACATTTATATGCATGAAAAGTGAAGTATCGCTTCATCTTTCTGTTAATCCTTTTTTATGTCCACATTAAAACCGATAAAATATTAATTTTCACTACGTTTACCAAGATGTGAATTTTTCATTCTATTGAGTTACACACGAAAAAAATAGAACCGTGCTTACGTTTCTCGGATGCAGATGCAATCGGGGATTAAGCGGGATTAAGTTCGTGGGATTCAAGGGAACAACCGTTCCGGAAAGACCGAACGACCGATATCTCGTTGACGGGATCTCTGGGATGAGTCCGACCGAAAGAGAACGGGCGAAAGGAATTCCTCGGAATTCTTAGAAAGATTCGAGTTCTTCCCTTCTGATCCATCGTCACTCTTCCTCGCTCGCGACGAACGAGAAGAGACTTTCGTACACCTACGGGCACCGACGACGCGAATTTACGATAACGAAGGACGAGGAATGCAAGAGGACGAAGAGGAGATCAGCCGGAGTCTGTGGTTATTAAATCAGGGCTCGACGGTGTAGCGTTTCATAAATTCGTTAGATAGGAACTTTACAGCGATAATCTCGTTCCCTCGACCGAAACAGCCTCTCGGTTTATAGTCGTCTCTCTCTCTCTCTCTCTCTCTCTCTCTCCCCCCCTCTCCTTCTCTCTCTCTCTCTGTCCCTTTCGACCCTCTTAATTGTGTACCATCCTTTTTCTTGCTCGCTCTTTTAAGATGTACTGCTATCGAATTGTTTAGAGACAAACCAACGTTATTAACACTAGATTACCTGATCGATATGCGGAATCGGGAAAGCACGATTGTTGTATTATATATTGGAGCGAGAGAGAAATCTGCTAAGTTCGATAAAGTTTGCGAGGTAATTAATGTTAGTTATGCGACAAACAATGTCGTTATAATAAATACATTTACAAGAGATTTTTAATTAATTGAAATTCTTTAAGATGTTTAAGCAGATTCTATAGCACATATAATAAATCTCAATCTTTTTGCTACGTAATAATACATTAATACATATATACATACGTATATACATTAATGCATGTATAGAATAAATCAAAATATAATCAAGAATAGATTCTTTGGCTCAAAATAACTCGAAATAAGAGAATAAATTTTTTTTCAAATAAGACCTTGTTTTATAGAGAATTTTGAAGATTAATCGAGTGTGCACTTGAGAAGAATTAAAAAGATAGAAACAATTCATTCTAATTTAATTCGCAGAATATAACTTTGTATACAACACACAAAACGGCCAACGTTTTCAATAACGTCTCAACTAAATAAATAATAAATATGTAAGAAGTAAAATTGTTCTTTATGTCACAAAAATTCACTCGTTATTTATTTTAAGAATCAACTCAGTGAATTAGTCCTGATAATAAACAAATTATACAATCTGTAGCAAAAACCATTGTGTTAAATGTCATGAGTGTAAGAGTACTCGATTAACTTTCGAAGTCTTTTTTGTCGGAAATAAAGCATTATTTGAAAAAATTTATTATTAATAATTATTATAAATTCTATTATTTCGGTTTATTTTAAGTTGTAGTCATTCTCTTCTCGTATTTCGGCCTACCTTGTACATCGTATATAACATGTGAGATCATAGACGGATACAAATCAACGTAAATTACACTTGTAACATGACGAGTAGGTAACTAACGCCATACTACGTTGGAAGCTAACATAGCGAACACATTAGATACCATGTTCTACACTTTTGATTCTCCCTATCAAGTTAATATCAGTCATTATAATTCTCCAATGAACATAGCAATCACGCTCGATGTTCCTCTATTATTCAAGTTACATATATGTCGTAATATGCTTGAAACGTCTAAATGTAATCCGGACAGGTAGCACGTGCACAATCCATTTGCCTGAAAAGCAAAGTTCATGATATATCCCAACGGAAAGCCGCACTATAATATGAAATTTATCAGTCGGATGGGATTGTTCTCAGTTAGTGCATTAATATAATTAAAGTGTCCTTTACGAATTATTACTGGGATTTAGATTTTTTTTTTATTTGGCTACATCGTAAATTGCAAGTTATTTCGATTACTCGATCGTACAGTCGTTACTTAACTTTGACTTTGAGATAAATTCGACATGTGGTTGTTCAACAGTTAAAAAGGACTTCTCCAATTCCGGAGACCATCCAACTTCGTCGTAATGAATCTGAACAAAACCAAACCTTACAAAAGAGTACTTTTCCGAATGAAGCTGTGTTTCTTTAGAAGCTCATGTATTCAATAGTTTTATAGTACAATGATTCATTATTTTGTTTGTCACATATTTTCTTTAACAAATAGAAAAACGCGATTTTTAAATATCAAATCCGATTGTTTTCTTTTTTAGAAGAAAAAGAGAAATGTAGAAGGGAGAAATACATTATATTCATTATTATCATAACAACATATTTTTTAATCTAAGTATAATTTTTATGTTAATCAAAATACTTCAATACGTTCAAGTTTTTTCTCCAATATTGTGTAAATTATAGAACTTAATTGTAATATTTTTAATAATAGGAGACAATTTATTTGCGCTTTTTTAAATCTCCATGATTATTAATCATTTTCTGTTGTTTGTTTTTCTAAAAAGAAATCTCGAAAAAGATGACAATTCGTAGAGAAATAAAAGATATGATGGATGAAGTAGAACCTTCGAACCTAACTTTGCAATTATCTGTCGCGTGATCTTTGCGCAGTATGGGGTCACGTTGTCCTGCGACAACAAAAGATCCTCTCGATTGACGAGAACAGGTTCCTTTTACCAAGTTTTTCGTGAGTTCGTTACATTATATGATATAATATAAATCGTTACTACGATGGCACTTGGCTTTTGTTCAAAACGACTCAAAATAAATGCATTGCTCTTCTGCATTTCAGAAATGCATAAAAAGAAAATTTTCCATGGAAGTTAGGCTTAAGAATTTTACAAGCGATTCAACACCTAAGAACTATGGATATATTCATTGTATATAAAGGATCCATTGCATGCATAATGATTTAGTCTGTCAATGGTTTACCTTTAGTTTACTGTATTAGAGGTAAGCAAATTGCGAAACGGAGTTTCTTCTTACATCATAAATTTCTATTATTGTAGTTTAGGTTTTTTATTTAATAGAAACAAATTATTTCCTTCTCGCTGTTCGGAAGAGAAAAGTATCTTCTTGGAGTACAAGTTACGCTTAGAAACTTTAGATGCTAACAACCATTGATGTGACCATATATTACTGTATATTATTGTAAAAGTGTAAAAGATTCAGTTCTTGTGATGATTCAATAATTTTATGGTCCATTCTTATTTCATTGAATTGTTATAATCTTTTCAAAAAACTTATAAGATTTTTGACATCATCACACAATTTATATGGCAGGAAGTAAATATTGATTTTTTTTATATTGAAAAGGATTAATATTTGATATAATAAAAAATATTATTTAAAAATCTTAGAATGTTCCTTTATAATACATTAATTATTTACACTATATTTAATTAATTTTTTCTATTATTTATTCTTATATAAGAGCAATTAAAAAAACGTATATTTTTATGTGCAATCATAAAATTTTCTGAGGTAACTCATATATTGTAATTTAATATATAATATATTGTAATTTTACATAATTGCAAATAAGATTTTTTTTTTCAATCATTAATCGAAATTGCAAAACTTATTATACATGACTAATGTAAAAGGAAGAAAAGAAAGATCTCTAACTACTATTGGCACATGTTTGACTATGTACTATTGGCTCGTTCCCTGCTCAATCAAAAAAACGGATAACGTGGGAAATGAGATTCCTAACAGACTTTCCACCGTATGTTCATGCGGTCTTTCTTTCAGGAATCAACGCACCACAATAACCAGCCGATACACTCGTGCTTTGCGTTGAGTTGCGACATTCAAAAAGCTATTACACAGAATGAAAGTACGTTTCAAAGGACAAGAACCGCGCGGGGGAGGAAGTAAAGGATGATGATATAGATGGACAAAGCTGTCGACCAGATGAACAGGAAGGGAGTGTAACATCCCGTGACACATTCTCTCTCACACGCGTCGACACCGTCCAATCCCTCAGGGGCTTTGCCTGAGTTATAACGTTTTCGAGTATAAGTTAGATGGCCCATGACCTCGTCTATAGTTTCAAACTTTGGATGAAATGTATGAAAGTTAAGCGTTGCATTATACCGGAAATTTTCGGTAACGTATGTGACTATATATCCAAATAATTGTCATTCTATTTAATTTCAATGATGTATACTGTTCGAATCGATCTAATAGAAAATGCCAACGCAGAGCAATCGATATTTTCGTATAACAGGCTAAACATGTCTAATAAATTTGTTTAACTCTTAAACGCATTAATCATACATTTTGTTCAGTATATATGTCTCATTCTCTGTTTGTGTGTTTTGATGAAAGCAATATTTTTGTAATTTTTCTGACAAATATTATATGACATTAATATTAAATGCAGTTTTTTAATATCGTATGTTATTTTAAAAGCACCAAATAAATTAAAATTCCGCATTTCTGATACGAAGATTTGTGAAAACACAAAACAGTATGACAGTGAAACAATTCAATTCATAATACGAAATAATATTCGAGAATATCGAACGACTGTAAAACTACAGGCGGAAGAAAGGCGGGTGTTACGAACAATTGCAGCTTATGATGATTGATACAGTGCGCGAATCAGAAGGGTCGGAATAAGGGTGTAAAGGAACCCTCTTTCTCTTCCCCCCGTCTCTTCCATCCTCTTTTGGTCCCCCATAAATCAAAGAACGATTACACGTGTAAATATACTACTCCCTGCTCCAGGGCACCAGCTGTGCTTTACGGAAATACCCCTTACATTCTGTTTATCTACGAATCAGTACGCGTGAAAAATCGCAAACGATCCGCACATTTCGTTGCGCCTGAGAGTGGAGAAGATCAGCTCGTCACACGGGATCACGCCGATCGGCCGCGAAATACCAAAGATAAACTAAGCAATAAGCAGCTCCTATTCTCGTTTTCATGCCGTCATGCTGTTATATTATAATACATTTCTAATTATAATATAATAACACAATGTTCATAAATATAAAATGTATTCTAAACACGTATAAATAAGAAATATATGCATTATTGTTTTATGGGACAATCGATATCTATAGCGGCATCTAATTGTTAATATTAGAAAAAAGACCTTTATTATGAGATACCGAGTTTACTTTGGGTAAATGCTAGAAGTCTATAGGCAGAATTTAAAAAAATAATAGGTCATTTTTTGAAGATAATTTAATAAGCTTTAAGATAACGTTACATAAAATTTAATTCAAATTCTATTTTTTTTTTTTGAAAATTAAAGAAATGTAAAAAGTAAGCAAATCGCAAAGTCAAAAAATTATGCTCCTAATATGAGATGGCCCGAGAAATCGATAGTAAAACGCAAAATATATTAGTATTGAAACTAAAAAATTTTATTTAATGTTTCTAAAATACAAACAAACACAGCCAGCGTGCGCGAAAAATAATAAATTATACCCAGAACTCGTTTTCAGATAGTTGGAATCATCGCAGATGTAGGCACGCGACGTTCATTCCGGTTGTCTTTTTTATTATTGTACAATAACATTTATACTTTAATAACGATTTTCACTATAACATAGGAGCATGAGTTATTTCTTACTAGAAATATATATCTCATATTACATATTTCCACGCCTAAGGTTTTATGATCATCAAATCTAACTTCTGTAATTAAACAATACAATCCCGTATTTTTCTATTAAGTACTACCTTACTCTATCACTACATGAATAATTTATTGCCAAATATTTATTTATTAAATAATAAACAAGTTTAAATGTTCATCCCAATGAAATTTGAAGACATCCAAATTCTAAAATCTTGTTTTACAATGACTACAGGCATGATCTAATAATGAATTTTCTACTAAATAATTTTCCAAGAGCAATAAATTCATAGTGGAACCAATAGATAGCGTTTATTAGTTTAACAGAAATGCCACTATTCTCTCATATTAGGCACCTACCTTTTTTTTTATTAGAATATAAAATAGGCGCGCAACGAGTGCATTAATTATTTAATTTCATATACATATGTAATATATATATATATATAGAATATACGTATATGTACATATAATACACAGACACACACATACACACACATATGTGTCAATGCAACAATGCAACATGCAGATCTGTGTAATGAGTTGCTTATTTCAGGCGCGCAAGATTATTCACAAGTGTATGCGCTCCGTTATTTAAATCACTTTTTGCATAAAATTTGCACAGAATGAAAATCAGCAATAAACATCTCTGTAAATTTAAATTATATAAGTCGGTCAATTCATTTTTAATCACTTTTATCCCCCAACAAGCAAGTCAGTTTCTTTTGATTTCTTCACATTCTTTGATTCACAGACTTTTCTTCTCTCATAATTTAAAACTTTTTTAACTGCTATGTATTATTATTCAATAAAATTATTGAATTATTGTACATGATGTGACAAACAAAGTTTGGTAAAAATTCTTAAGTTCCAATATATAAACGCATGCAACAAGTTGCGTTTATATTTGTTATTTTACGATACAAATGAAGAAACTTGCAGAAAAAAATTTGTTCTTCCCATACACGTCATCAAAGTTAAAGTTTATTTTTCAATTTTCCAAGCTTCATTTTAAATTAGTGCTGTTTGAAGTGAAATTGTTGCAAAAACCACGAGGTTCAAAGCATACAAAGTTAAAGTCTTAAGCTCTTTAAAACGCTTTTTTAAACATCGCCTTGCGACCTTTTTTCACAAAAATACGTGAAACTGAATTTAATCCTTTTTAGCGTTGATTTTAAGTAATTCTCCAATTTTGTTGAATGGTTGATAAAAATTTTATTTTATAAAAATCATTTATTAAATTTAATATTTATATTTGTGACTTATTTATGCTTTGTACATACAAAGTATGTATACTGTGTATACATACAAATAATCTCTAAAAATTATTGAGAGATAAAATATTATAATCATCATTATATGTGCAAAATAATTCGCACAATGTTTTAATTTAATCGTAAAATGTAAGAGTGCAATTTAATGTAAAGTGAAAAACAAAAAAAAACGAGTACGTATATTTAACAAGAGATTATTAAACTACATACAACTCTCTCTCTCTCTCTCTCTCTATATATATATATATATATATATATATATATATTAGGTGTTGGAATTAATTCGTAGCGTTTTTAATGAAAGAATGTTATTTATTTCACATGAGCATTAAAAAATACATTAATGAAAGTACTTCCCATCACTTGTAAAACGCTACGAATTAATTCCAACACCTAATATATATATATATACATATACATATATATTTATATATTTATAAACGTAGCAGTTTATTATATGTATACTAATAATTAATACTTACTTACTTATTTAAACTTATTACTATTTATTGGTGCAAGTTATCATGTATATAAATTGAATTATACATATTCAGTGTATTGGGCGTTTCGTTTAAATTTTGCTTCTGATTCCCTATTCACTATAAATGACGTATAGTTATTTTTTTTTAATTTTTTTATTTACTTGCTTTCTTATAATAATTTATTTATTACTCATATCGTTAACTTATATTTGTTGCCATTAATATTTATGAAGTAAAGAGATATAAATATGTATACTTTATGTTCTTTTTTTAAAAATTCTTCTATTTGTTTGCCATTTAACATACATGAGTGTGTAACAAATATGCAAACATAATTATAATAATTTCATACGTTATGTGTATTGATATCATATTTGTGTGTGTGTGTGTGTGTGTGAGCGCAAAATTATGATTATAGAAATTATAATAACATCTTACACACAATATTATATAAAACATTATAGCAAGTAAAATAATATAACAAAACTAGAAAAATAATTTACGATTATATGATTATTACGGTTAATTTCTAAAACACTTAATAACTGAATGTTTTACATAATACGATACAGATTGTGTTTTTATATAAAAAAAAACAATGTTTAATTGATAAAATCCATGTATATATATATATATATATATATATATATATATGTGTGTATAATAAAAAAATCTAAACTATAAATCTAAAACATATAATTATACTCAAGAACACGTTTGTTCTGTATTTTTTGTGTTTTTTCTGTATTTTCTCGTACAAATTTTTAGAAACTCTTAAACCTTCGTGAAGTTTCATTTTTATAGTTGTATCTCTGTTAGTATTATCATTCATATCACTTGAATTGTTTTTCTTACATTTATATATAGAATGATTTAAAAAAGTTAGAAATGGACAGAGAAATTAATTTCAATTTTGCACAATATTCTGTACGGGACCAAAACTATTGTTTTAAGGATCTTATTATTTGTACATTTATAAGTAATTAAGTGTAGCATTTAATTTTCTGATGTAACATTGCAGTTTTCATTTAGCATTTAGCTATATATAAAATTCCAGGACAAATATCATCAACGATCTACCGCTGTTTGCGTGCGTAAGTCGTGTGCACCAGGATGAGTTTAATTTATGCGTTCATTTGTATAAGATCGTTGAGTTGTGACCGCCGAGGCGCAACAGCAATCGCGAGGCCATATTTATATGGAAATTCCGACATGCTGCTTTTGAGAACGGGATAATACAGGCGCAGCCTCGAAAACAAACTGTGAATGTGTGTGTCGAGACGCAATTTATTCGAATAAAAAAGAGAATAATGTCGCAAGATCTATTCGTCGTCATATAAACGATTGTGTTATATAATTGCAGCTCACGTGGATGATGACAAATCGACGCTATTGACGTTCTAGCATTATAGTATTTCAATTTTCAACTCAATTTTGAATTTACATAGACTTTTGTCTCTTATCATTGCAAAAAGATATTACATTGCATAAGATTGAATTAGTGAAAGTGATTTATAAATATAAAAATATGCAATAAATATAAATATAAATATTTCTGAGGATGGCTCAAAACCGAAACATTCAGAAATTATTAAATTATATTTTTTATTTATTATATATATATATATATATATTTTTCTGTCGTTAGTTATATTGGCGCAAATAAATACTAACGCTGATTCCTAATGCTTTGTGAATCTATGTCTTAATTTATGATTAAAGGAGTCCCTAAAATAATTATTTCTTAAAATAATTATTTTTATTATTGATTGTTATAAATATGCAAATTATATATATGTATTCATCGCGTATCACGTTAAATAAACATGTACGATCTTACATCGATATTTCAATATGCTCAAGTTATCATTTACGCGCGAAACATTTGCTCGACGCGCCGAATTCGTGCGATCGTATTTTCGCACAATAACACGCGTTGTTTCATTTCGTTTCACCGTTACCTCCGGAAACCGAATGAATCCGCAGAAACGGAGGCGCGGCATCATAATAATGGAGGCAACGACCGAGTCGTGCGACCGTAGTCCTGATTTTTCCATCGACAATGGAATTTCCTGGATGACTGACGGCTCAGTCGCCGACCGATTCGCAGAGCGATCATCCGTGAATTCCCTTGCTCCTTTGCATTCCACAGTAACAACAAAGTTCGCAGATGCACGATTCCTCCGTGTGCGCGTGTATTACGCAAAACGAAGGGAAGCGCTCGCGCGCGCAAGATAAGAGCAATATATTTCGGAATATCCGGTCTTTGATGTACAAAAATTGATCTGTCGTGTTTTCCACGACCTTTGTCCTTTTCTGCATCAGTTCGTGAATTTCTCTTGCGAGAGAGGTATTCATCCTATGAATATCTCTTCTAAACTATTCAAAGCTACGATCCAACTGTAAACTAATGATTATTTATTAATCCTGTGATGTCTCTCATTTTTATCATTTTTTTGTATAATAAAGTTTTTCTCACAGTTATATATTATTTTATGTTTATATAAATTTTCGTATAAGAACGGAATACTAATTTATTTAATGTTTTTAAAATTAATATTATGTAAAAAATGATAATAAATATTATTACAATATATTTATTTAATTAATATGTAAATTAATAAATTATAAAAATAATATTAGTACTATAAATGAAAATAATATTAGTACTATATGAAATTTTTTCAAAAAAATAATAATTTTCTTCTGCTTTTTATATGCTAATAGCTTATACACTATCTTTTTAACATATACTATATGTAATACTAGTTTTAAATTTATATATACAAATTAGAATGACCTGAGATCTAAAAATTTATTAAAAAGAGATTTGAAGAATTTCTATTCAAAAATAATTCAAAGAATTTATTTATAATTTAACTAATAAAAAAAATTCTAATAGTAAAATAGAAATTTGGATCTTGTTTCTACATTAAAAATTGAAAGAATTAAAATGTAATATAATTAAAATATGATTTTAATAGTATTATTAGAAAAATATATCAATTGTATTCCTTAATTATCTTTTATATTTAAGTAGTATATATATATTAATTTTCTACATAGAAATAATAATCATATTTATATTTATAATTTTATATAGCAAAATATGCGTAAATTTTTGACAAATCACCATTGCAAATAAAATCATACCTTCTTCGCATTTTTTTTACAAGATACAAGATATACCTTTACTTCTTTTTTAACAAAATTTGAGGTATTTTATTTTTTGAGAAATTTAACCTTGAGCAATTTGAAAGGGTTGAAGATCTAATAATTGCATAAGTGTCATTGTAAATCGAAGGTATAGATCACACAAAGACGTACATGCAAGTTCTATTACGTAATCGCATAATTTCCTAACTACGTTAGTGCATCACGTTGCAAGTCTACCGAACAGAAGACAGCGTATGGATCTGTTCGCTTCAGTAGCTTATGCACGTAACGTGCAGCAATCGAAGGGTTAAATGTAATTTACCTTCGACGGGAACCTAGAGGAAACTTCATGGTACGTTCACGCAGCTTCAGTCATGTGATGTGTCGCGGATAATGCACAGATGCACGCAGTGGTTCTCGGAATATAGATTCTTAGAATATAAATTACGAAATGGCGATTATAGTAATGCCGAGAAAATCATTTCATCTTCATTCACAATACTTTGAAATTTTAATCAGTATCTAGAAACCAAGAACATCGCGAAACGCGATCTGATAAATATTTTATCTCATATGTTTTATGTGAATACATGTACATGAATATACATATACATGCAAACAACGGCCACTATATTATTGACGAAGGAAGTGCTTAATTAAGCTCGCCATCGTGGAAAACTAAAGTTGCTCTGTTAGTAATTGGATATTAATTATTATCTCGGAACTCCTTAGCTTCAACGTTGTATAGCTTGGGTCTACTTGGTACTTACAAGATTGTACTTGGCTACATCCGTAACCTGATCAATTAAGTAAATTTATTGCTTATATTTTATACTATTAGAGAAAAAGAGTAAATATAATCTACGTAAATTGAAGTAAGTTTAGTAACGACGATATAAATTAAGTTTACTAAAAACAGAGCATGGAATCACGTAGTTTAAGAAAAATTTAAGATAATATAAATAATGTTAGATTTTCATTATATTTTTTATCTTATGATTTCCCTGGAGATTTAAAAAAAATGTTCTCTCGTTGATAACTTCGGTGTTGCAATATACCATCGATATATTTCTATAAATACTACATGCACCACTTTGACCGCAATATCGCCACTATTCCTATAGTGCGACTCTTTTCGGATATCAATAAAAAATTTGTCACCAATCTTTTTGATAGAAGCATCAATAAAAGAACAAAAAGGGGATTTTTGTATAAATATCTCGGTATATTATTTTACATGTATTATACAAACGTGTACAAAATACAACTAAAACATTATGATATGTAAAAAAAAAAAGAATTATAAGTGAGGAAAATAAAAATTTTATGATATTTTGTAGTTCCCAGATCTCTTTGCAGAAAAAAATGCAATTTCATCATATTAGCTCTTTCTCCTTTTTCATTGCAGTTTTTAATTTCTTTAATCCGTCAAAGTACCTTCTAAATGCATGCGTGCATTAGCTAGTACAATGAGAATTCTATTCTTTTTATCATCTGCATTCAAAACAAGAAAAATATACTATACATTTACGCGTAGAAGAGAAAAAGAGATAATGAGAAAAGTAAAAGACGTAGTTGAAAAACAAATGCATATAATGTACTATACAATAAATGAAAAGTTCTCTATGCGTCCGTGTTTCTCCAGTTAAATTCTGATTAACTCAATCGTTGATTAATTTAATCGACAAAATTATAATTTTTGATTAAATTTCTAAGTACATAATTTAATTCAATTTATTTATATACACATATATTCTGTCATTCCTTTAAATAAATGACATAATTCAAAAAACATGAGTTTCAAGTTTTTATGTACAAATTAAGTAATTATATATACCTTATTAATCAATTATCAAAAGTGAACGAATACTTAACACTTAACTTCATAAAAAAACATTATCGTTACAATTAAAAAAGATGAATTTTTAAAGGTTATGAAATAAAAATGACAAAAATGACATTTGATTATGTTAAGAATATATTCTTTATACCGATATTATTTTGTTAATAAAAATTTATTCGATTAGAAGATATTATTAATAATTTAATTTTTTTGTCAAGTTGAAAAATATAATTTTTTTTTCTTTTTGGGAAATTTAACTTTTTGAATTGTTTAAAGTAAAAGAAATGATAGATCACAAAATTATTAGATTATTAGTATAATAGTATAATTATTAGTCTCTTATTTTTGTTAACGAAATATTATATGCAATATTTAATAAGTTAATCGGAATTCGAAGTCATCTATAGCTACAAAGCCTATACATATATGTATAGACTTGTGTATACAGTTCTGTAATATAGACCTACGTATGTGTAAGCGATCAGATGATCTCTCATTAAAAGATGGCCGCCAAAGCAGTGGATAAGGTGGGTAAGACCGCGTTGCGGTATTTTCTGGGAACATGCGTGCCTTCGTCGAAGCAGAATGCCGCCAAAGTGAGAGTACCGCAATTACAATTTGATAATTACATTCATATGGTTAGTATACATATGTGTATCATGTACCATATAATATTTATTTAGATTCCTAGTTGAGGTTATATTTCTTGGTGTTCAATAGTACTTCAAGGAAAACGAATTTGTTTATGCCCATGATCCGAAGAAGTTGTGTAAAACCGGTGATGTAATTTTGATAAAAACATTACCGCAGAAATTAACACGTCTGATCACACACGAGGTATGTGTTGTTCTATCTAGCTATGTTTAATTATTGCTATTGTGTTATATGAGAAAAAGAAGATAGATTTAAATAAATACAATTTTATGAATGATTTCATATTTTTACTATCAAAATCAAAATCTATGTAGGTTGTCGAAGTGATATATCCTCTAGGCGATATAGTAGATCCAGTCACAGGAAAGAAAATTGTTGCATGTAGATATAGGTATATATACCATTAAAAATTTCACGAAATTACTTAAGACATTTATGAGTGCATTAAAAAATTCTTATTTTATATTTCTTTGTAAAATTAGGGAAGATATAGAAGAAGTGAGCAAATTATATGGCAAAAAAGACTCGACCTTTGATTATTCGAAAGCACCACGAAGAGGAAGACTAGAAGGCACACGAGACTTCACTCATAAGAAGATATATCTGAAATACTATAATAATCCTGATGACCCACAATTAGATACTTACTAGATATTATGTTACTGTTCCAACAGTAACATAAAAAATATAAGATATTATATTGTGAAATTCGATAATTAATAAATTATAAATATTCAATAGAGATACTGTACATTGCAAATTGTAAGTACTACAAGTTTTTATTTTCAAATTTTCAGATACATTCTGGGATCTCAATACAAAAGCTTGCTTGGAATTATCAATGTTAATATGATAGCTCTAAAAATATTAGAAAATAACTTTTATTTTCTAATTATATATATATATATATATACATATACATAAAGATAAAATCAGTTTTCGACATATTTTCTTGCATGAGAAAAAATTCGCAAATATTCAATGGCACATGTGTTATTCACAGTGCTATAATGCTATTCACAAATTACTTTTGAAGAACAATAATTACTTTGTTACAATTAATCATGCTTTTAAATATATGTGCAAAATTTAAAAATCCAATAGATCTATTGCTCGATATTATAGAAGGAATTGATTTTCTATTTTTAAAGATTCTTGTTTCATAGATCAACTATTTCAATCTATTCTTTCGAAATCTTTAATATTTCTATAATATCTTGCTGACTTCATCAGAGTATACAATAATGTAACGTTTTATTATCAATAACCCTGCCTCGGTTATCGAACTTGAAATTTATGAATAACATAAAACATCCTGAGTTAATCATTAAAGAGAACTACTTATATTCAAACACATGTCACTCGGAAAGAAATTCCCTTTCAAGTGCAGCACCTAATGCATTCCATTCTCTATCATCTTCTTCTTCAAAATCATCCACAGAGTCCTGTGAATTATCATCTAGATCTAAGTCATCGGGTAATTCTCCTCCTCTTCTAAAACGTGCAACAAGATCATCATCACTGTCGTTATTGTCATCGTCTTCACTGTCATGATAGTCTACATCTTTGGAGAAATCTTTATCATTGTTGCCGTTGTAAACCTTTCTCTTTTTTCTTTTTGAAACTCCCAATTCATTTATATCTGTAACATAAAAAAAATATTATTTAATTTGTAAATATAAAATTATAGTAAAAAATTATATTTTTTGATATATATATATGTTGAAATATAATTTAAATAACTTATAATTCTCAGAAAAAAATCGAAGATAAATAATGGATAGCGCAATAGAATGATTCTCTATTAAACAAAAATATAAGTTTAATTCCCTTTATACAATATTAAGTGAAAAAATATTTCATTCTGATGGAAACAAAGTTTGCGAAATATGAAATTTTATCCCATGATAAATCATGTATATTACACAACATTGCATAAATCATGTATATTACATAATATATAACATTGCATAATAATAAATCATGATATTATATTGTGCCTTAGAAACTGGAAACTTTCAAACAAATAAATTTTTTTAAATAACTGATTCTTTCCAGAACAAAAAGTTTACAATTCCTTCGCAAAAATTGTAATTGTAATAAAAGCAATTTAGAAACTTTAACCCAGACTTTACTGTAATATTCTAACGTAATAAAATAATACATAAAATTACAGACAGAATTATTGCATATTATAGATCACCTAAAATAAGACTTTACCATTCACAGAATCTTCAGAATCGGAGCTCCGACGACGTATCTTTGTACCACATTCTTCCATGTCATCTTCCTCGTCTTCGAAAACCATATCTTCCATATCCTCATTTACCTCTTTATCCATAAATTCTATCTCCTCTTGAGTGAATGACATTAATGGATTGATAGAATTAGCGAAGGAATTTGTTTTATCGCTTTCTACATCCTCGACGCGTTCCGGACTACTACAATGCGGTGGTGGTACTCTCGATCCGCGTGCCTACGATACTTCATGTTTATTATTAATGTCGAGACAACGTGAGTTTTAATAAATTGCCATAAAAGTAATTGTTTAAATAACGTAACTTAACATTGCAAAATTATGGCATTTATACCTGTGATGTTAAAGGAAATAAGCGCTCATCCACGTGTTCCCAGCGTTCTGCACACGTCCATAACCAATCCGAATTTACAATTTTAATATTTGTGTCTTTTCTAGCTGCGTTTGCTTTCGCTGTACCTTTTCTAATAGCAACCAAATGCGTGGTTTTCTCCGTTAAATCCTGGCAAAATTTTATTATTTATCGAAACATAATAAATTATTATAAAAAAATAAATATAAAAGTATTACTTGAGTCACTTCTGCTCCAAACGCTCTCGCGACTTTATATGCACGGCTTTGGTGAAGTTTTTGATGAGTGGGTATCAAGCCACTGAAAGTTAAGCATAATCCTTTCAAAACTTGAGAGCGTACCCGTGGGATTATATCCCGCAAAGACTTTCGAGTATTCTCTTGATCCAATGTAGCGTAAAACTCTGTATGAATTCTTCGAAGAATATCTTCCAAGTATAGTAAATAATCATCATCATCATCATCTATTATATTACTCTCTTGTTTTGGCACTGCTTGCTTACTGTTTTTATTCGTTTCCACAGATGATGCAATTTTCGTTATTTCCTTTTTATCGTCTTCTTTCGCAGTAGTAGTCTGAACATTAGATTCCGCATCCTTTTCAGTATTCACTTTATCATCTTCATCTTTTTCATTCTTGTTTTTTATCTCGTCTATAATTTTCTCATCTTTCTCATCTTCATGATTTGTTTCTTTCACAGAGGGATTATTTAATGGCTGTTCAGCTTCATTTGATAATTCAGAGGCATCATTCTTGCTATCCTTGTTTTGCGAATTTGTACAGGATTCATTTGTAATCACTGGCAAACGCAATACTTCAGCCTTTTCTAAACCTGGTAGTGCATTAATATCGCCGGTGTGACGGAAAAAATGATAGGGTTTGACCTGAACTAAATTTCCACACCCTTGCCATACATCTTCTCTATCGTCTATAATACATACTAAGTCATCGCCGCATGGAAACAAAGCTCTGCAATAAGATAATACAGAATTGATCTCTAAATATTTATCTCTAATAATGTTATATAAAAAAGATAGCAATTTATAAATACTTGAGGTTTGCAGTTTTGGATGCTGGATCGAAACATTCATCTCTCGAAAGTATCCTGTGAGAGAACAGAACTCCATCCTTGTCTAGCAATGACGCAACAGTGTGTGCATAAATTCTTGCTCCGAAAGTGCAAATATGTAATTCGTACAAACGACTCATTTCCGAGAGGAAGTGCCGGGTGTTCGGTCTTAACCTGGTGTGGTACCATGGGGAGTTCAGTCCGTACAATTGAAAATGGAAAACATCCTTTGAAAAGAAAAAATTTGATTATTTTGCAATAATGCTAGAAAATTCTATATCAATAATTTTTATAAAAAATTATGACAGCATATAATAAAATGTATACGTACTTTCAAATTGGGTGGAATATTATCGTTTGTGGTATGAACAATTGTTTGATCGAGATCCACAAGTAGCACTAATTTCCGATCTGTTAAAAGACGTTGTTCATCCTCTTTCCCAATTTTCTCTGCTAATTCCGGACATACTTTCAGTTCTGGTATGCTGTGTACCATAGGCACACTGGCCTGAGATACTCCAACTGTGTTTCCATCTTTACTGGTTTCTTGTACTCTCAAATCGGCCCCACATTCTGCACACAAGTCTATCATCACAGTGGGATGTGTACATCCTTCCAGTAGAACTATCACTTGCCTGGAACACTAATCAACTATGCAGACATCACAAAGTATATTTTAAAGACTATACAATATAAAACTATTTCAATTAAGTGTTTCTGTATGCAATATATAAATTATATAAAATTCTTCACTCAATCTTTAGTACACACAATGATTTTTTAATCTTTGATTATAAGTATTGTTTGTGTCCCCAGTTAATTTTTATCACGTTTACAAAAATATAAGATCATTAAGTAATTCTTATACATATTTTTAACATATTTAGAAAGTATTTATACATTAATTGTACATTATTTAAAAAAAGGAAAGAAGAGAAGCCATTAAAACTGAAATAAGTGAATATTTCAAAGAAAAAAGTATACAAGATACAAATGACTCAATTGTGTGTACTAAGGCTGAAGTCCATTCTATAATAGCACAAGTATAATTAAGTGATTGTATTTGTAAAAACTGACCACAATCACAGTTCAATATTCTCTTAATAAAAAGAATATCGCAATATTAAGAATAAAATATTTATTTTAATAGAATATACAGATTATTTTAATAGAATATACAGATTATTTTCAACTTTCTTCTATTTTAAGACAGAGTAAAAGCTCTTTATTATCTCATTTTGTTTAAAGTCTGAAGATCTATCAGTTTACGATACAGATGCAATGTACTGAGTTTAATAAGACCTTTGAATCTTCACAAAATCCTTGTATAACACAAGGTAATAAAAAAGTTATGCGTATCTCGTTTAAAGATATCTCATTTGAAATTGGCAGTTCTACAGATTTTTGAGCACGATGACGCTACGGAATTTCACGTAACTACCATTTGCTATCATTCCAAATGAGGATTATGGGAAGGATTATTCATACCCAGGCTGGACAACGTCACCCTCTTTGGCCAGGATCTGCTTAACGCGGCCGAAATTCGTGGCCCGCAGCTTCTTCTCGGGCCCCTTGGTTTCTTCGTCGTCGGCGGTTGGCGTCGCATCCTGGTACACCAGCAATATTCTGCCCGCTGCGACCATTGTGTCCGAACGTACCCTCCATTTCAGAATTTTCCCGGGCGGTCTGTCTGACGGGAATGTGACTTCTATCGTTGCCATTGCGCACTCGCGCTCATCCGGAGCACAATGATAAAGCAACTCTATGCGATCGACCTCGGAGGACGAGGGTTACAGGGATGCTCCGGATATTGCGCTTCTTAACCTCCCTTGAGAAAACCGTTCTGCGTTTTTGCGCGGGAGACAAAAACAACGCGAGACATAAACACGACCCACGTCAACATCGATCGAAAGACGCGAGTGCACTCGAATACATGCGCGTAAAAAGAGGAAGGAGAAAGAGAGACGCGTGACTTAATGTGATTGGCGAAGGTCTGCCTCGGCGATCGCGTAAATTGCGTGGATATGAAAGATAAATGGAATAGTTGCACAAAGTTTTTTATAATCGAGCGAAGAGAAAGAGGTCAGCGAAATTGATTGAAATTGATTGACAATAATGTATTTATATATAATATAATTATTTATTATATTTATTAATTTTGGCGTAATCTCTTTTTGAGTTACCTAAAAAAAAAAACATTGCACATACATTATAAATGTTATATTTGAATGATGCGCTATTATTTTTATTTAGAAATTTTATTTTTATTTTTATTCGATTGATATCATTGTTATATATAAATTCGAAGATGATTAACGCTTTGATGCATCTTTCTTAATTTTTTTAGCAACTATATATTACGTATTAGTTATTTAATTATTATCTATTTGTTACGAATTTTTAAATAGCTTATAGATACATATTTTAAGATAAAAATAAATTGTTTAATGCATATATCTTATTCAGAATTGGTAATAAATATCTTAAGTTGCTGCGATTGTTTATTTTAATATGTAAAAATTCTTTATCATTTTTAACAGTTTATAAAACATATAACTTTTCTAGTATTTCATAAATATATTTTATAAGATATAAAACTTATAAAATATTTGAATACGTTTTAATTTGTGTGTGTTGCAGCTAGGGCTGTGTTCCAAAATTCACTATCAGTGTTGAAAATGTATAGTACATATATGTAACGTAAATTGTAGATTTTCAGCGCAGTGAATTTTATACAGCCTACATTTGTTCGTTACAACACTGAGGGCCGGTTGTTCCATCTTTTGGTAAATTTTACCTGTTGGGTAAGTAGCAAGACTACACAATCACATGCGCAGATTACCAAATTTATCTTATAGGTAAAATTTATTAAAAGGCGGAACTGACTCTGAATCATGTTTATTGTTTGTCAATGTTAAACAAAGGACGAAGATAAAATAATCAATGTATTTCACAGTATGTCTCTATACTGTGTCACAATGTAAGTCTTGTTTGCAATGTACTGTGCTTATACTGTGACATAGTGCGATCACCAATCATATATCAAAGTGTTTCGTGCCGCATCATGTCGTATGTGCGACGCGCTCGAATTCGACATTTTCGACAGTTTTCAATGTTTGAAACGGTTAGAAACGGTTTTTCACCATGGTTGATAATTTACTGACGTTTGTGCGGCAAATGCTCGCGTCCACAATCAAAAAATAATACTTAGAGTGATCTCACATTACTTTTCGAACGTTCATTATCCACGAACGGTTTTTAATTCCTCCATAATCATAACATGTCAGATAGTATAAGTATCGGTAGTATCGGTACGCCGAACAGTCGAGGTAGTGCCATGTATACCCCACGAACACCTCGAATGCGTCAACGACAACGATTCGATCTGAGTATGTGGGCAGAAGAAGACGAAATCGATGGATTGGAAGGTAAACAATGCGCTTTTTCGTAAGAAAAAAAATCGAAAGTGTACTTCAAACGCTTGGAATTGATGTGGCACAAAAGTTTCTTGTTCTGATAGTTCCCAAGATAGTTGAATATAATACTTTGATTTTACGTTAATCGATTCAGTTTAAATATTTAACATCTCTTTTTATTTGAATATACAATCTTCTTTTAATTTTACTTACAACTTAATCTTATAGGCTTAGTAGCCCAAACATGGAACATTTATGCAGTATCTGCTCTGTTTGGTATTGAACAAGACGATGTTCACTTTAAACTATATTCGAAGAAATTGAGAGAAGAAATTGCAAGCACCTTATCGCGTGAAGATGTAACTTATGATGCAAAGTTTTCTATTATGGAAGATATTACATCTAAACCAAATAGTGAGGATCCTGTAATCAAGGTCTAATAAAAAATACTGACAATTTTTAATTTTTAATATTTTTTTATATAATAGCTTCTTAATATTTTGTAATATCATATTAAAATATGTACATTGTTAAAAAGACAATCAGATTTAAACTTGTTTATAAAATATATTTTAGATTGAAGTTATAGCTAAAATCCATGGTCGTGAGAATGGTGTTGAAAAATCCATTTATAAAGGGGTATTATTATCCTGGAGCTTAACACGGACTACATTAAATATACAGAATTCTATAAGATTGCCTCTTCTACTGTGTCGTGGTACTCGCAGCTGTATGGATGCAGTACATACTATCATTGGTCGTATGTTTGACTGCTTGATAGTTACACTACCAGCTAACGAGGATGACTTACGTTGGCTGGTTCCGATTATAATTACAGCTACTAATGAGGATAAGCCAATAATTTTTGGTGAAGTTCAAATGGAATACACAGTGCCAGAATTACCAATTACAGATGTCATTAAAGTTAAATATCATAGTTCAGACTTGAAGGAAATATTATCAGCGTAGGTTAACGTTTAATTGAATGAAAATGTTCAATATTATTTATAATATTTAGTTTATATTAGTATTTAATAATTTACAGTATTGTTGGAGAACGAGATAACAGAGTTAATGTATTTCTTGATTATGAACACATGGAAATGTTCCATAAAGTTTTACATGAGCAAATGTTAATGGCAGGAGGTTTACAATTAGGATTATGTACATTGCGCAGGATTAATCTGCCTGGGATAACAATAATGGAGAATAGAGTGAGTATCTACATCATTTTTATTTTTCTTCTCATTTTATATCGAAATGATATTAAAACAAAACATATTTGATACATGTTAATGTAGTTTAACGTGTGTTTCTTTTTTTTAGATGAAAGTGACAAATATAGAAATTATGAATAATATATTGTTATACTTTAGTGACAAAGCTCTTGATATATTTCATACAGTGCATATTGATATATGAATTTTCTTATTTTAATGTTTTGTGATATACATAGTTCAAATACAGTAATATATCTTGATTGCTGCAATAATTATTTACGTTGTCATTGTCATAAAAAAATAGAGGTTTGATTTGTCATTATAAAAAAAAATTTGTATTAATTTTGTAAAAAAAAACTTGTATATCAGACATATTCTTTGATAATAAAAAAAATATATTAAGTTTTGAATTATTATATAAGTCATTTAGTTTGAGATCACTATAAATTGCCATAATAAATGAGTTTTTCATTTTAAATGACTTCTTCTATTTCCATCTGTAAAATTAAAAATATTAAGTAAAAAGTTAACATACATATAAAGTTAGTCATTATATAACACTCCAGGAACTTACGGAATTAGTATCACTCTTTATAATATTATCTTGTAGATTTTTCTTAGTTTTTATTTTTTGTATGTGATGTTCAAAATTTATATAATCATCTGGTTTCTCATCAAATGAAAGTATAGATATTCCAAGTACTTCGGATAACATAAAAGGTTTTAACCACGTCACAAGTGGGGTAAGTCCATAAGTATATAATGCTTGACAATGATAAAATAAGAATCCATCCAAAAGTTGTTCATTATCAAAATTTTTTGCCAAGATTGAATTAATATCCGAGTTACAATTAATATTTGGTAGAGTTAAAATAGGATATCTATTTGTATCAGTATTACGTTCTTTGAATTCTGGTATTTCCTGGAACTTATTCTTGATCCAGAAAAACCTAAACTCAGCCTAAAATAATATATCGCATGTATATATAAAATAATATATAAATATATTTATTGCTTATGTATTTTAATTTATATCAATTACCTTACAAATGCAGATTGATTTATATGTGAAATATACATATATTACCTGACAATTCGTAAATGGCAATAGACTCCAATACAACACGTCTAATATATAAAAGAGTTTTCTCTTCTTTATCCATAGACAATCGATAGCAGCAGAGTGGTGAAAGTCAGCATCAGGATTTCCACCTGGAAGTGCTGAAGGAAAGACACCATGTAGAACACCTTTTCTAGAATATGCCCTTGTTTCACCCTGATTTAAAAAATTGTTAAAATAATTATTATATTAGGTGTTGGAATTAATTCGTAGCGTTTTTTAATGAAAGAATGTTATTTATTTCACATGAGCATTAAAAAATACATTAATGAAAGTACTTCCCATCACTTGTAAAACGCTACGAATTAATTCCAACACCTAATACTTATTATAATTATTATAGTTATTATAATTATTATTTGTAATAAAGATCTTATTTGATAATAAATATCAACAAAGATGAGTTAATACCCAGCCTGAGATCACTCTAACTCGTTTTCCTATTGGACATGGAACCATAATCCAATTTTCAATGAGATCTTGCGGCACATCTAGCATCCATTCTGATAGCATCATTCGACTTATTTTGGATTCGTTCGGAAGAATCTTATAATACGACGAGGCATAATCTTCTACTTCCATATACTCCTCTTCATCCATGTACTCTTCCGCATCCATACACTCCTTTTCATCTATATATTCCTCTTCACCTATATGTTGCTCCTCATCTATATATTTCTCCTCATCCATACCTTCATTTTTTAATGTAGAACACTCTTGTATACCACGTATTGCATTGATAGTTTCATCTCTATGTCTATAAGAATCATAAAATAGCGTATTTATATAAAAAAAATAGAATGTGAAAAAAAATGAAAAATATTAGAATGATATTAGAATAACGTTCGAATAAAAATATGTAAAAGCCAGTAAAAACTAAGGATATACAACTTTTCCAGAAAGACATCAAAGACTCAATTATTCTGTTAAAAATGTATTTCATTGAATATCAATTATAAACAGAATGACTTCTGTATATATTTCCTGAAAAGCCCCAATAATTATGATGTCTACAAGTGGTAACATTTAATTTCATTAATTATTATTAAATATTTTTCAATATTCTCATTAAGTTTAAATTTTTTATTAACATTTGTTAATAATGTTTTTATGAATATATACAAAATAATTATTTAACATATGTACTTTGTCACAAGTTATTAATTCTTTTCTATGGATTTTCTACACAATGCCTATTAATTTTTAACATAAAATACACTTTTTTTTAACAATAGAATATTCCTATAAGTAATTTGTTATACATACTTCTTTTGATACTCTAATAACAATCTGCGTCTTTCTTCTTGAGGTGTACTATCATCAAATTCTAATCTAATATTATCTTTTCTTATACGGCTTTTGTAAAATTGCCTACGGCTAGATTCTCTTGGGTCACAATCATTTTTGTTATTGTTTGTGGTATTACTTTTGTCCTCATTTATATTAATACTTTTGTCATCGTTTATACTATCATTTTTATCATCGTTTAAATTATCGCTTTTATCATTATTTATATTATTAGTGTCGAGACACTGTATCTCCTGATCACTTTTATCATTGATTTTATCACTATCGCTTTTATTACTGCTTAATAATTCTGCCATCTCCACTGTATACCTGAATACCTGAAATAACAATAATTTCTTGAGTCTATACTTGAATTAAGGTACGGTCAATGTGTTGCAAAGTAAACACTTTGAAGTCTTTTTATCTGGTCAGTAAAATTCTTTCTTCTAATTGATCCAAAATGCTTCAAAGCATTTGTAACGAGACTTCGACCACAGCCTTAGTGTATACTTTTGGAATTTAAAGTGAGATAGATATATGTTTGATCTTTATTCTTTACAAAACTTTCCCGTTTTCGAGAAAGTTCTAGTGCAGTCTTAAATCTTCTATGGTGTGTTTCCTGTTTCTTGCCTTTTGTTATTTTTTACATCTTGTCTTTTCACTTCTTATCCAGTTTTTTGTTTTATATCACTCGAGATAAAAGTTAACTTCCAAGTTAAAGATCTTCGAAAGAAACAAGAAATACATAGCAAAAAATACAATTGTTTATAAAATGGCTTTAACGAATTTCAGAAGAAATGGAAAACACATATCACAAAAAATATTAGGTGCGCAACTAAGTTCCCGCTATTTGTCAACAGATAGCTCCAGCAGTAAGTGAACAGTTTTATCGTGATGATATACGAGCTCTGCCAGAAAGATGGGAAAAAGTAATAGCTAGCGATGGGCAATACGATTTCAATGATTCATTTGTAACCATTTTTTCACAATAAAGTTGCATTTTCATCAAAATAACAGCGAGAACTTAGTTGCGCACCTAATATAATTGTTGATAAAACGATCACAAAGAGGAAAAAGCAAGAAACAGGAAACAAAAAGCACATTGTAGAATAATCATTAGTAAGGAATAAAAAATAGACCTTTTGTTTCGATAGTCAATATAAACCGTTAAGATATATTTTTTCAAATATTTATTGACAGAAACATGAAATTGAATAAACGCAGAACATCATTGAATAGCAAATTCTGAAACAGTTTCTGTTTGTACTAGCAGTAAAATCATAAAAATTTGAAAAATAACTAAAACTATCGAAAGTAATAAAATCTATTGATAAATATTATAATTTTACAGTACCATTTATAATAGAAGTGACAATACCTTTGTGTGTAAAATGTAAGTAAAATGTCTTCGATTGTTAAAGTAGTTCAAATTTTCTGACACGTATTTTGCTTTAATATTCTTCTCGTACTACTTGCACATCCACGTTTCACGAGTTTCCAGAGAAATCTGAGGATTCTGAAGTCTGAGTCAATCTGGGTTTGAAGGTTTGAGCACAGTATACACACTGTGGCTTGAGCATGGTCTTTTATTGTATTTTACTATTTACAATAGTTTACATGAAGAAATCCGTACACTAGCGCACCAATGTTTATTCTTGGAAACTAGATGTCAAATCCTTACCTAGATGTCAAAACCTTTTCACAACAGTTGATATGTCGGGGTTCTTCAATTTCCTCTCAGCCTTCAGAACTGGATAAGAAAATATAATTTATGTAGCTTGTGATTTTCTTGCAGTGAGTGATTTTCTTTCCATTATTTAAGTATTGTCATTATATTATTGTTAGTTTTTTTGGAAATTGTATAGTTAGAGTGACAAAAAAATACAAAAATGCCTACATATGAAATGCCCTTATTGCTGCGAATCATGAAAAAGGTATCGTATTGTAATGAGTAGAGGTTATATTTTTTTACATCTCAGAGATTTGTGCAATAAAACATTACGATAATCGTGCGCCTGATATAACATGTTGTCTCATACAAATAATCTATTGTAAAATGATCAACGAATATTTGATATATATTTGCAGCCGGAATTGGTAGCAGCCTTAAAGAGAACAGCTGAAACGATATTTAATACTGGTGGTTTTATCAGAAAAATTGAAAATTGCGGAGTAATACCACTTCCATGCAAAACTAATGCACATGGACACATTCATCGTGAAGCAAAGTAAGATTATACTTATAATAATATTAAAACATCCAATTAAATTTTGCCTTAATTGGAACAAATTAAATGCAATTGATAAATTTTCTTCATTATTATGTATTCTAACAATAATAAAGTATATTTTTATGTATTTTATTTTACATATTTCGTTTATTTTTCTCTTTCATGTTTGCAGTCATTTTTTAATATATTTTGATGTACCACCAAACGAAGTAGACAAAATCACAGATAAATATAATAGAGATATCGATATCGTTAGATCAAAAATATTCAAACAAAATAAACCGTCTAACACAAAATGTACGTTCCATGAAGAAATGTTACCACCACCTTACAGGTACGATTCATAATTCTGCTTTACATTTATTTATAGTGTAACTTGTAATTATTTGCAATCTCTTCTATTTCTTATTTATATAGGCCTAGCGTCCAAAAACTTATAGAAATGGCAAAGAAGCAGAATCGTAATAAACATGAATTTAAATATAACAATGGACTGGATTATTATCCTTTTAATAAATAACTGAATGTATATATGTAGTACATATTTCTTTTATTATAGTATATCACACATTTATATCAAAATAAAATATTTTAGAAAAGTCGGTCATATATTAAATATTCTGAAAAGATTAGTTGTTGTTTCAACTTACAGGGTAGAAGAAAATTAAAAGTGTAACATACAATTGTACTTCATCATAAGTAATATTTAATATAAAAATCACTTATCGATGACTTTATTAACTCATATCATCAGCATGTTATGAAAAATTTTCATTTTTCTAACCATCAATAGATATTTGTACAAAATACTTAATATATAATTATACATATATAATTATTATCTTTCATTAAACACAAATTTCTAGAATGATTTGATTGACTTTAAGATATTCAATTGTAATGACAATGGCGCAATTAGCCAGTAACTTCTTTCGTTGTACAATATACTTTGAAACATTCAACAATTATAGTGGCTGTCCGAGCTAATGCTAACATATAATATCCTTTGTTCCTTTGTATTGTGTAAGAATGTTCGTGTATTTTCTATCCTGAGAGCTACACAGTCGCGTTTGTAGTTATGATATACATATAACTATAATCGATACATACATACATACTGGTAACGTATGTATATTTTATACGCAAGTAAAAAAGATTCAATTTGAATTGTCATATAATCAAGAAACGGAATATAAAAAATATTACGTACTTCTCGGAGTCCTCACTCTATATATTAAGTATGACATCATATATCGAATCGTTACGCGATAGATTTGAAATGAAAGTAATAACAAGAAATTAAATTAAATAGTTTATATCAATACAAAACTTAGGCAGGATTTAATCCTTAAATGCATGACATTTTCTAATAAAAATTAGCAAAAATTTAATACAAAATTGATTTGATAAATTTTGAATTGAATAAATTGAGTGTCAAAACATAGCTCAATATTTTTTTTTAATTACCTAAAAAAAAACGATATGATGAATGATAATGGAATTTAAAAAATACAATTAAAAAGAACATGTCGAATAAATCCTCGCAAAAAATAAATTTTATGCATCCAAGAGTTAATCACCTTTTTTGTAAGTTATATACATATATATATTTTATATATATATGTATATTCATCTTGTATTATTTTTTTATTTGAAGAATCTTATGTCTCATATCTTAATTCTTATCCTCTGTTGTGGAGGATACATATCATTCAGTATACTTTTTATTTTGGACCTCGTTAACATCTATTATGCGTTACGCTACATCTAGAGGAGTACTTGTACGGGAATAAAATCAGAAGAGAGATGAGAACAGAATGGTTTTGTTTCTCAACGCAAATGCGGAGGTGGATGTTTTACATGTGTCTTGTGTTCCCGAAATTAATGCCACTTTGATTAGCACCTTTATTACTGCCGTATTGTAGACTTATCACGCCCTGTCCGGCCCTCAATTGTTCCTCGGTGAAATTGCGTATATTTTTATCTGCTTCTTTAGGACCGATGCTTGGTTTGCCGTAGTTACCCGCCTGTAAATATGAATATTATGGAATGTTGGAATTTTCGAGACGTTATAAACTAAAAGACAAAATTATCGTGCTTGATAAGAGTAAAGAACGATATATAAATACTGATAACGAATCCATTTGATGAGATGTAAATATCTAATGACAATGAAAGATAATGAATATTCGTATCAGAAAATTGAGATCTTTTTGCGTTACAAACATGATTTAACATATCTGTGATTGAGAACGATTATAAATATGTAATATACAAAAATTTATATTCTCAAATAAGCTTATAGTTGATTTTATGATTTCTAATCAGAATTTAATTGTATATTATTTTTGAATTTATTAACATTTGATATTAAATATGACTGATTAAATTTCAAATATATATTAAATAAATAAAGTTTCTTGCTAATAAATTAAATAGCAAACTTTTGGTATATATTACTAGTCTTAAGATTTAATTTGTAAGAAAATTTATATTTTTACTTTTTATTTTATTATATATTATATAATACAAAGATATTCGACATTGCTGCAGTTAGTAAAAAGATTATATTGTATGTCAAAATATCAGTCAACCGGTATATCTATATTTACGAAATGGAACCGTACCTTCCTTCCAAGAGATTGTAAGCAAATAACAACGGAATTTAGATTCTGCCTTTCCCAGAGGTCTACGGTCTGGAAGGTCTCTTGCGGCGGAACACCTAATGATTTCGCAGCCTCCAGGAAGGCATTTATATTCTCCATGCATTTAAAGGCCAGCGACGTCTCGTTAATTTTCTTCACCGAGCCCTCCTTGATGTCATTCACCAATCTAGCAGAAGAACAAAATATGATTAGCAAAAGCATTTTTATCTCGCTATAGTTTCGATGGTTCCTTAATTCAACAGCGTCGGTTTTCCGATTTTTTTTCAAATACCTGCAAAGTAAGATGCCATCTCTCAGGATCTCGTAGAAGTTGTCCATGTCCCCATTGGTGTTTATATTTTCGCCAGTGATTGTCTTGATCCATTCCAAACATTCCTGCGCGAGTTCCGCGCTGTACTTACTATTGATCTGTAACAAGAAGAAAAATTTGTATATTATCCTCTTAAAAGTGAAAGCGCGATTATGCTTTCGAATTCTAGGTCGCAGGGTACAGTGTCAATGCTTTGGAATTATGTAGAGAGCCGGTTATTAATTATGCGATGTACCAAGTAATGCATCCTGTAGGGACTGCGACAAGGGCATTGCCAAAGTCACTGACCTAATCTCTGTTACAGCATCAGTTCGTTGTTTCTCCGATATTTTCCCATAAATATAGACATCGATTTTAAGAAAATACGCAAAAAACAAGCGAAGATGCAGTTTTTTTTAGGAATAATTAGGAATAATTTCTTTATTACAAAAAATGAAAATTATTCGCATACAATACACGATTAACTCTAGGATTATGAAAGTAATTAAAAAAACTGATTAATAATTTGTTTCAAATTTATAACGATACATTTTCCAAGATTTTTAGTAATGATTTTTATTGCAATAAATTAAATGATTAAATCGATCGATTTATGTTTTATCCTTTGTCACTTTTTATAATAATACATATTTAAATATTTAAATAATAAAAATAGGTACTTATACGTTAATCGTCAGTAGTGTTAAGAAAATTTTAAGTAATATTTTTTTAATTATAATAACTCCTTTTATGTATCAAAAGATAATTTTACCACAGAATCCCTCATTAAATTTTAATTAATGAATTAAATACTTTATGAAAAAGGAAGGCTTAGCAATTACGTATTTCTATCCATCTATCTATGGACGATTATCCGCTTTTATGCATGATTGCCTAAAAAGGAGAGGTTTCCAAGCATGGTCCGTTGGCATTCATCTTTCTGCAGTGTGCATATTCCGTTAGATATGCGGTGCCTCGGATCGTGATGTACTTTGAGGAAATCACTCATACGAAGGGTGTTCTATCACGGTGCGTCGCATTTTCCTTCATTTATGTAGGTAATAAGTTTTCACATGCAATTAGTTAATTTCCTAGAAAAAAGCTCTCTTCTAAATTTTTTAACATCCTAATTTCACATTAAAAAAAATAAAATATTAAAATCCATTTACAATTAAATAAAAAATGTATTTATCTATACATCTTCAAAGTTTAATTTTATACAATTTTCGTGTGCAATCATTTATAATTCACTTATTAGTTATTTCAACAATTTTGGATGAAGTAGACATTAAATTAATAATATGCAGTATATCTTGTACACTGCATGGTGTGGGCGCGTTTAATTATAATAATAATATACTGTCCCCGGCTCTCCTGACGGCTGGTATCCATGCGAAAGTGTTTTAATAGCGGATGTAGTTTCAGATTTTCGGTGCGTCACTGTAAAGTGAATCGATGCCAGCCCAAAACTATTTTTGCGGTGTTTCTTCTGAAAACATTGTTGTCCATAAAGAGTATAGATAAACGTAACATTCTGATATATCCCGTGTAAATGAATCACATCGCTTGAATTAAAAATTATTAAAATTTTATATATATACATAACGGGTTTTTATATTTTAGAAAAAGTAATTAGCGATATAGTTGTTAATAAATTCTATTAAGACTGTGGCACATAAAAAAACGTAAGGAGTAAGCAAATCAACGTTTTGGATCGGTCATTGCTTACATTACTGCCTTATAGACTTTACTGTGATTGGCTGATTTGCTTATTGCTTACATTTTTTTGTATGCTTTTATGATGCATCGAACCCCATATACAGATCACGAAGTCGGCGAATGCCGTAGACAATGCCGTGACACGAATCTCGTGCAGGGTATCCTCATGCTCGTTTACTTTCACCTCAGACTGCCAGGGAATTAATTGGCATTCGACTTGCTTGCTCGAAACTTCCTTATACGTACATGTTAAGTCATTTAACGATTTCAACAGTTTCACCGATAGCTTCTCGGAGAGAAGGATAAGTGGAGTATCTATTACTTGAAGCAAATTTAAATCTTACATATATAATCGTATTCTATTAGGTGTTGGAATTAATTCGTAGCGTTTTTTAATGAAAGAATGTTATTTATTTCACATGAGCATTAAAAAATACATTAATGAAAGTACTTCCCATCACTTGTAAAACGCTACGAATTAATTCCAACACCTAATATATAAAATTTCCTGTTAAGTTTAATTTTTATAGTGTTTTATATTGTTTATAAAAATATAAATCTCTTATAGAGATATAATAAATCTCTTAAAATAAGTTAATCTCTTAAAATGGTATAAAGCTAAATATTTTTTAGCTCAGATATATATTGATTTTTAAAATGATTGAAAATGAAAAGTTTTATTTAACGTAATTTTAATACTTCAATTTCACGAAAAAGAAAACCACTATATATGCAATTCCATTAATGTCTACATAGTCGTTTACTTTTGTATGCGTCCCGCATAGTTGCACATTCCTCGATTATCGGAATGCTTTCTTTTAAAGAGTTACCCGTTGCAATGCTGCAGCCACAATGTGGAACGCAATCGCTCCTATATTTAGGTATTAAGTAAGCGCACGATAATTTCATTAACGTGAAAAGAGAGTGACAAGCAAGGACTTTTAGTATACGCGCAAAACGTGTGACACTTTGGACCGCTTGCTTTTTCCTGCATGATGCGAAGTGATGATAACGGTAGTCGTGTTGTGTTGAAGACACCGCATAACTTTATGTAATTAAATATTTCATCACTGCTGAAAACATTTTATGGCACTGTTTACTTCTGAGACAGTATAATAAAATAAATCATTAATTAGATACATTTTTAATAAAAACAGGTTTTATTTCTTCGATACAGGAACATATTTTGTTATAAAATATAATAATTATCTTCTACAATAATTTTCTCGTTATTACAGAATTGTTTTAATATTAATACAATAAAGATAATAAAATATAGATTTGATATAGAAGAGCATATTCGAATATTCGAATTCTAAGTTCGTATATTGACAATTCTCCATATATGATATCATCGAATAACTATGTCTATCTTATCAATATCTAGATTGTGAAATTTGTAAGAATAATTCGTAATTCTGTAAATATGCTATAATAAATTAGTCAGCAGACAATATTCAAAAATTGAAAAAGAGCACAATAAGTTTTTAAAATTATTTTCTTCAAACTGTTAATTGCAAAATGTGTTACACATTTATTTTTTCTTAATTTGTAAACACTGATTAATTTGACTTATTATAATGTTACAGTTAGAAAAACTTGTGGAGAAAGCTGTATGTTGGTGATTATTATTATACATACCAAAGTTTAGAATTTTGGGAACGCTGACAAGAATGTGTGAAAATTTTTAAAACGCTAACGATCTAATCTTATGTAATCTATGAGACTTTTATCTCGTCGAAACATTGTACAAATAATTCAGCCCAACAACGCATCGGGAGCAACGGTTATCTTGTATCGGATTTCAAGAGGTGAGAGAGAGAGAAGGAGTATGTCGTAGCCTTTGTACCAAGGCGAACAGTAAAAGAAGAAGCATAGAGAAAGGGTGTGTCACGAAAATATACAGATGCCTCCTCGACATACCGTACGATCCCAAACTCTCTGAACAGGCCCCTAAAGTACGAAGGGTGTGGAGGGTCCCCTTAGAAATTGTGTGAGGCTCATCCGCCTCAGTCATATCATAAAGGTGCGCTGTCACGAAATTTAAACGCATGCTAAAGGTGCAGAGCAAATTTATGTTTTATCGCACAAAATCTGTCATCGTTATTAGAAGGCTAATCAAAATTGGTTATACAAATATGAAAGGAAACCGGATTTTTCGGCCTCTCAGAAAACGAAAAGAACGATTTTGCTGAAATATCTCTCTCTATAAAAATTTAGTTATAGATACAGATCTGAAAATAATTTTGTGAAATTATCAAAATAATTATGTAGGATACACATAATTAATTGCAAAAATTACACGATGTGAAATCGTCTAGATATGATAGTATTATGATTAGCGAGATTTGCAGAGAAGGATTTATCAAGATTACATTGTATTGTGATTGCGTAGATTAGAATTTTTTCATATAAAATGAGAGCAAGATATCGGTTGATTTATCAAGATAATTTTCGCTTTATTGTTATGTGAAATTTAAACACTTATACGTATAAATTATTAGAGTTCATAGTCCTCGTGGAATTGTACAGTTTTCATTTTCTTAAATTTTATTTGTTACACTTGCTATTATTGATAATCAAAAATCATAATTTCGTACCTTAGAAAAATAATCAATTTTTCTAATTCATACGAGCATCGCCATTTTGAATATTTAATCTGGTATAAAATCCGATATTTTCGAAAATATTTGTCACTTATTGTAAATACATGTAAATGCATATCTTTAACACTTGTTAAATTTTAAAAGATCAAAGTAAAAGAGAAATATGTATTATAAATAATTGTATCATAAATAATTATAGCTATTATAAATAATTTAACATAATAATCTTGCTTATTTTCGAAAAATATTTAGTTCCATTTTAATTATGAGTTTAATTGCTTTTTAACAAAATCCATGTTATCGCGTATTTATAGAATAAGTTGGAAAAGCTGTTAAAGCTGTTATAGTGTTAGGAGAATTAATATGCATATATCACCTTTTTAGCCGCACGATGGGAGACGAAATGCACGCAATTAAAAAATTACCGTTATCGCCATATGCCTCTACAGCGACATTGACGCTCGTGTAATGACATGCTTACACGTTCACGGTCGCAAGAATTAGGTCAGAGGCCTGCTGCAGTCAATGAAGCACAGACCAGATTGAACGAATTGCTCGACTATGTCGCGATGAGTCGTTTTATTTACTGACTAGGCTGATCTTACCAGATACTTAATAGCTGCAGAACGGCATATCAAAACATTTTAGTTACGAGGAAATATGCCAACGCTAATTTATGTTATTATTATGTTGAATTATTTATAATTAATAATATATAAATAATATAATTAATAATGTAATAATATGGTACATATGTATGTATTTTCTTTTAATCTTTCTGAAGATTAAAAGAACATGCGAGATTTGAGTATTTTAATTTCGATAAAGTGTATTTCAATCGAGAAAGATCCTTTGTAAAGGACGACTCGTGTACTTAAATAAGGTGTTCTTAAAAGGTACAAACTCGTTATGAGGAACCGAATTTATCATAAATCGTCACGTATTATGGCAAAATTGTTGACCCACTTTGTAAGGTTGATCAGTAATTCACACGTGACTTATCCGCACGTACGTAATCCTTGAGGATTCGAGTTCTGAAATGTATGCTATGGGTGAAGGTTGCCCGATTGCTCTTGGTATAAGAATCTCTAAGCACGAAGAAAACGATCAGCTTAACAGAATATCATGGCTCCATCATGAAGTATGATTTAAAAAATGCTATTCAACTTTATTATCTATTGTTATAAAAAAGAATAATTTTCTATTACTTTAAAATAAAAACCAAATAGTCCTAGATTTTTTTTATGTTAAACAAAATCTCTCTTCTTTATTTTTTGGATTATTGGAAGTTACGTTGACATGTAATCAGTTGATTGAAGTCCAAGTCATTAAATAAAAACTCTTAAAATTTTGATTTAAATTTATGAGTAATATACTGAAACATTCTTGGTTTGTGTACAATCTTAATATAATAAAAAAGAATAACGCTAGAGAATTTCTTTTTATTAATAAAAAAAAACTGATAAATATATAGTTAGTTATTATGTTAAAATTTTAATTTCTATAAGTTATATGTCTTACATGTTTCAAAGTGATTAATCATGAATTCTTTCAATAGAAATAATTAATAATTACTTATCAGATTGAATAGACTTTAGACATGATATATTTCACAATCCGGTGCTAAAAGACATTTAATTATTGACATTATCTTGCCTCGCATTAATCTATTATAGATTACGCCAGTATATAGCAACAGGCATTTGATGTGAGATACACACTTAATTTTGTATTTATGAATTATGGATGTGTAACATTATTACCGCAAAATACGGTCTGATTTATTTGTATGCAATTATATAATTCAATTGATATTACAATTTGATACCAAGTCACGCAAAACTGACTCGATTAGTTCACTGTTGACGTATTATTGACTCGACATACGTCAGAATATGTGAATGTGTGCACATAAGTTTCCATACAGTCTGGTCGTTTAAGAACTTGAATACATATTGGGATATTCATCATGGCGAAACACAGAATAACGTCATCTTTAAATTCATCCGTGAACACGATCTTACTGAGGTTTACACGTTATAAGAAACTACATTGTCGGTTCGTGTATGAATGAGTAATAAGAAAAAAACGAATGAGGGTCAGAACTCAAGACAGGAGATGTGACTTATGCGTCTATAATTTATTATAATATTTATTTAATGTCTTTTAATTTTCAATATACTTTCATTCCAAATACGTTATATATTCTCTTTCTAAGATATATATTAAAATATATAAATATATATTATATCAATTTATTCAGTTATTAATTATTGTAAATATAAAAGACGAATAAAATTGATTTACCATTGCAAGGATTTTTGCGCATGATTATGTTTCGATTATACAAATTCTCGTAATTCTCATGGGAGTCTACATAGCCACTAATTGAAAAGAATGCAAGGTTGAAATAAGGGGTTCTTGTCGAGGTCATAGTGAGGTCTTCGAAACTCGGTCATGTTCTCGATCATTTATTCACAGTTCCATCATAGTCAATGATATTATACAACCTAATTCATGTAATCGGTTTAATTAAGTTTATGTCACAGAAAACAAATTTTTGAATCAATCAAGAGTACATTAAGGATTTTCGGTTGTCTCACTGTCCTCACTGACAATTCTTGCATTGGAAATCAGTATAACTGTATAACGAGCTCTCTAAAAGAATATCGTAATGTCAATTATATGGCGCAGAATATTTAGTTTTCCTGATTTTATTTCTGCAATTTCTATTTACCATTTTTATAAGATTCTCCAAAATATAAATAATTTTTGTTTTTTTATTTTGATAGAAATTGTCTCTTTTCGACAATTTAAAAAATTTCAGAATTGGTTTTAATATATGATATCAAATTTTTTTCACATAAATACAATACATGTAAGTTAATATTTATGAATTTTATTTTTCTTCATGTTATATCGTTTTAAATTTCTGTTTTATTAGTTTTGTCAAGTAATTTAAAATTAAGTTCTAATGCCTTCTATTAATGTAGATTAACTCGGTTTTTATCAATATAAATTATAGATTAATTTTAATCTTGGTTTAACTTACTTCTTTTGTTCTTTTAATTCTTAGAACTAGAAAAAGATAAAAAGTAAGTTAAACCAAGATTAAAATTAATCTTGTGTGTATTGTTAAGAATAGATAATGCTTTTTATTTCCTTAAAGTTCGAATTAAATGATTAGTGTTCAAATAAAGTGGATACATATGGGAGTGGCCAAGTAATTCACTTGAAACTTAAGTTTACTTAAGTAATAAAGTATATAAGTGCAAAATATCGATAATTAAAATTGACTATGGACTCTATGTCATTCGACAGGAGTATGACATAAGAAACAAGCTATGCTGGAATGAGTCACAATGTGGAGAAAGTTTTCTGGTAGGATGTACCCTGATGATCTGCGTTATATTTCCATAATGTTCTAATCTGTTCATCCGAGTTAATTTTGTGATTAACAGCTTTTTTTAACAAGTACTTATGCTTTTTCTTAAGCAAATTTAGCAGAACACGTAATAAAATTCAAATCAGATTACAATAAATAAAGTATTGATGCATATAATCAATAATATTTAAGGTGTTAAAGATTTTATATCACATTTATAATCATTAAATATTATATTGCTTAGATATTATACCACATGAGTTAAGTTCATAATTATAAAATAAATATATAATATTTTTTCCCTATATTTTTCTACATTGATGTTGGAAAAAAGAGAGCGGAAAGGTAGATTAAAAAAATAAAAATATGATCGTTTTATTTGCTAATACTGATTATGTAATGCATTTTCGAAGTATCAAATCGAATGCGATAATGTTTTTATTAGCTGTAATATCTGCCAATATATAGAGTGTGAATATAGTTCTCTAAATTTATGATTTGTTTATTAATTAATATTTCGAAGATAGGCTCTCCTTAATACTAAAGTAATTAATAATCCAACATTATTGCTTACATATTTATAATTATATAGATAATTATATTACATATAAAATATATTTATAATTATAATATAATATATATAATTAAGTACAATACATATTTATGTACATATGTTACTTATAATATTATACTAATAATTATATTGTAATTCAAATTATATATAATTTGAAGATAGGTGGAGAATACCTTTATAATTTCTTTCATCTACGTATTGTTTGACCAAATTGACTAAATCTTTAAATTATATAATGTTACCAATATTTTTAATTATAAATGATTGACAACAAAATTTTAGATATACGGATAAATTGAATTTTTTGCTTTTTTTTTATTTTAATAAAATTTTAATTTTAACATTAATAATTTTAATTACACATTAGTTATTTTATATAAAAACATTATCATCAAATTGTATATTAAATAATTTATTTACTGTCTCATAGAGACGTAAGAATAATAAGGCACACGCAAGAATCCTTATTCCCCATTATTCGCTCCTAGAACGGAAACCACTTTATTCTACTTCCGGCCGTTAATACAGATATCCTCTTCGGGGATGAAGCATCTCTATTTTTAGAGTATGAATATAATACCACACATTCATCGTGTGGTATTCGTAAAAAGAATCCATCCATCGATATCATAAAATCATTATTTCGAAGAAAATTAATGATTGAAAATTACTATATCCATAAAATAAATTAATAATTAAAAATTACATATATGTATATGAGAATTAAATAAATTGCAATATATCTGGATATACCTTATATATTTGGAAAAGAAGATACTTCTTCATATCTTTTTTCACAAATAATGATGAAACAAAAAAATATAACAAACGAGATAAATAAAATATTTAAAAAATTCGACTTTTGCTTATGCTATTTCTAGCTGCTTATTTCTGTCAATATTTGCTATACTGTAAAGTCACAGACATATGTATATGTCTGCGATGCAAAATTGTATTACAGAATGTGCTGAAATGTTTGTTTCACTCGACCACGATAGTAATACTAGCTGTGATATTCAAGGAGTGCTGACAGAGACTCACGCGATATTATTCGTCTTCGTGTCAATAAACGAGAACGTTTTTTTTAATTTTATCGTTCTTTCAAAGGAAATATCTGTTTAAGATCATAATGCCTGTGATATTATGAGTTTGTATCAGTTATTATCATGTATAAGTATCTATTTCTTCGCGATAGCTAACACAAACGGGCAGGCACATTGAACCCTAGCAATTATGGGAAGTGGTCACGGCTCAGTGCTTTTAATTTATATCTCGTTGATAGTGATAATTACGTGTCCAATGTTACCTTGGAACAGCATATATCTTAAATAAAGGTTTAATTTAATCATAGCGTATTTCATAATTAACATTCGCGCCTATTCTGCGCATTAATTATACCTTTTCTATATCTCTCGCTATTAATAACAGCTGCTAATGACATAACATCTTTTACCATTACTGACTCTTATAATTTTCATTTAAATAATATTTGTTGCTTCTGACATATGCAATGAAATCATTATCTTGTTATTTATTGAATATTGCATCATTATTGAAATTGATTATGACTTTTTATGAAATTATATCACGCGTTAATGATTATTTTTCTGGGCAAAACTGTAACAAGTGATTGCAATATTCGTTTCTTTTTTTAAAATCATATCACGCGTTAATAGATTGTACAATAATATCAATCACATAGAAATGTGACAAATCTCAAGATAAAATTCTTTTTTTCCTTGCGAGACTCTTGTACTGGTAGTTCAAAATACACGGTCACAGTTAATCTTAATGCATACGTCGCGACGTTCTGAGACAAATAATTTTGTACCGGTAAAATATAACGAGCTGGCTTAAACTGCATTCCGCAGACGATAAGCATATCTTGCTTCGTAATGAGTGCGAACCTCTCCACGAACTTTTACGAGTGTAAATAATCCGAATCGTAAAATATACTCGATTCAACAACTTCCTCATTTCTTTATTAAAATGAAATAATTTACGATTGTAATTAGCTACTAAACATCGTTAATTGTTTTTTATAAGATATCAAAAATTGCTACCTTTTCTGTTATAAAATATATTTACGATCGTATATATTTTATGAATCGTATGATTGTTTTATCAAAGAAATTAATGCAATTTAAACATAATTCGAATAATTTAATTTATTTATAATCGTAAATCAATATTCAAAATGTGTGTGTGTATTTTTGTCTGTATTTAGAATGAGATATTTTATAGTAAGAAATAGCATAAATATTGCAATAAAAATTCATGAATTTATCAATTTCACAATAGGATTCAGGAAATCGCAGCTCAGAGGAAGGAAAAAGGATTGATAAAATTCTCTATCCATGTATGAGGTAACATTCAGTATATTTCCTTTCAGCAAATACTGATTGTTAAATACCAAAGTTTCTTCAATCTTTCTCGAAAAGAATTATGCTTATGTGTTTTTAAACCTTATCTTCTTAAAATATTCAAGACATTAACTTTCCAAGTTAATTCACCGAAGAAATTACGGATAAGGAATAATCTTTTCAATAGATAAAAATATTCTTATTTATAACTATTAAATATTTAGATTATAAATAAATAGCTTAAAGTTAAAATATTAACGACTCAAGTAAAAACAATTATTATTTATTTAGTGAAATTTTATACGTATTTTTATATATTTCATGTACATATATTATATTAATTACTACTTTTTTAAATACATTTAAAGTAATATTAATTTATTATATAAAGATGACTCTTCTTTCCGTGAGAATCAGTGTTATGGAATAAATTTTGCGCTTCGCAACGCCATGAAATTAATGCTATAAATTAGCACACGAATTTTCTGCAACGTTTCTCAAAGGAAGACGTAAGACAGTTGAACATTAGTTACGCGCGAAGGAAGATGAGAACTATCTGCTCTCGTTACGGAATAGCGCAATTTCAAGTGTAATATTGCGCACAAAAAATATTTGAGAAGGTATCGAAGAGAGAGAGAGAGAGAGAGAGAGAGAGAGAGAGAGAGAGAGAGAGAGAGAGAGAGAGAGAGAAGGAGTGCAGAACGAATGACCTAAGAAGTGTACCATGGCCAGCGGGTTTCGCGAGGGACGCTCCCTTCTTCAGCAACTGGGTCTCATTTTAATTCCCCTCGAAAGAAACGACCGCCTAGCAGCTGTTGCCGCTTACGAAACGTGTGCATCGCTGAACTCTGCGGGATACTTATTTGAGGTGAGAAAAGGTAATCGATTTTGCGATCTGGAATGAGATAAGTGCGCGTATTTTTCAAAATATAGATGCGAATATAATTTTTTAATAGCAGCATAACTGATAAGATAATTAATTCAACAACTTTTAATCGTTAAATTAATGTCCTTATTAATGTAATTGTTAAGATGGTGAACGTGCAAGTTAAATTCTGGTATTGTATGTGTCATTTTTATTATTCCTGATCTTAATTTAGCTTCATGAGACATTTGCATTGAAATCGCATACGACTACTTATCACGACTACTTATACAACTACTTATTCACGTGTACATCATTCGAATGCATAATATAAAATTTACGTCAGCTACTTTTGCAGTCTTAACATTCAAGGATATTTACAAAATGTCAATAGTTTTCCTCGAAAGTTTATTCCTTGCATGCAACAGATTATATAATAATTATGTTTCCGCGAAATTAAACGCGAAATATTTCGAACATATTTCGCGTCTGAGATATCTTTGTTCAATAAAAAATATACGTGACATGCTCTTTAACTTTATATAATCATATGTTAAAAAGATTATATTTTTGAGTTTTATCAAAATTGTTTATATTGCAATGGTTGAATTATATTTTGTGGCAGTGCAATAAAAATAACTTTCGAAATTGCGACATGTCGTCCTCAGTTAATTCTCGACGATTTCTCTCAGGAAGGACTTTATCGCCAATTGTTTTTCTTTAAAAGCGTCACTTTGTGCTGATATACACTCGACGGGAGACCATTTACGGGACATTTGAATGGACGCGATTTAGGTACATACACGAGTTTGTGTTATAAAGTGATTTATGACTGGCGAGAATCGCTTCGTCTCGGAATCGTGAAACTGGGCGAATGTAAAACGTTTAAACACAGCTGCGAGATAAACGACACGCCCGCTTGAAACTTAACACAAAGGTTCACCAGGCTGAATACCTATGTCGCGAATTTTTGCCAACTGTTGCGCGCATTTCCTGTTTCTCATTTATGTAACGATGTTCGAAAAGCGTATCAAAATTATACGCAATCGAAATGAAAACGTTACACTACAAATTAATGAAAATCATTAAAATTGCATTAAGCGCGATATGTGTGATAAAAGATAATTATTTAAAATATAAAATAGTATTTTCTAGTTTCTTTTATATTTTATTATTTCTGCAAATATCTCTTAGTGATCGTATATTTATCGGTACGCAGTAAGATAATGTAAACACGAGCTGTGTGAACGAATGCGGGGTACAAACAGCGATAGTCTGTTTCATTATTTACTGTTACACATTATGTTAGTAAACTCTTCTATTTGTTAATAATTATAAGAATAACAATAACTATAAGAAAATCATATTCACGAAAATGATATAAAACTGTAACGAAAAAATATTATTTTCCATTTTTTAACCCATTATTAATTATATACAGAAACCCAACGTCGGTAGCTTATTTTTAATTTAGAAAATTTAACATGAACAAAATTGTGTTTATAATATACGAAAAGTCAGACAAAAACAAATCACAATAAAAGTAAAGAACAAAAACATAATCATAAATTCTATAATAAAAATTTTTTCAACTTTAAGCTCTAACATAAACTCTAATTTCACGTGATTATTCAAACTGTATGCCTCTCTAAACACGAATCTCCTATCAGTCCATAATATTTAGACATAAAACGAAGTACTACAATTGATCTCCCGTTAACAATGTGTTAGCAAACAACTGTAAAAAATAAAGCACAAAATACTATACATAAAAGCAGATGACATTTAATCTTTCTCAGCAAAGAATATATTTTCGAGTACTTAATTTTATTTCAATAGACGTAATTATTTGATTACTTAAATTAACAAAATATAAAAGTTATTGTTACATCATTTAAAATCATAGAATATTAATTAGTTTGTAATTTAAAATATATTGCTATATTAATTGGCAACAATTTAGCATACACAGTTTTTTTAAATTAATGACAATCAACGCGAGTAATCTTGAGAAATAACTGGTATTTCCACAGCGTCGACTATCCTTTGTCATCCTTAAACCATCCTTAAATTCTCATCCCACCCTACTGTCCCAAAATAGGTCAAAGAAAACAATTGTATCAGTGAGAGTTTAACACGATCAACGTAGTCAGCAATAACGGCGATTATTAATTGACGATATCCACTAAAAACACTAACTAAAATTGTTAAAAGTGACACTAGCTGACTTTAACAATTTTATAATAACAATTAACCTCGTCGAAAAGCAATCTAACGTCGCAATTTACTCCGATTTAACCCAACCACCCCGGCTAGACGATACCATTCATAGATGCGTGTTCACCAATTCGAACGGCGTCTGCGCGGAAATACACCCTTAGTAGGTCGAGTCCACGAGTCCCACGTCAAAAGTAGGGGAGAGGGGAGATGGGGAGGAACGGAGGGTTGTTGACTAGGTCAGGGTGGCAGGAATGCCAGCGACCGTACGGACGTGGATAGGGCGAGTTTCTCACCTTTCTTTGTGCCTCCGCGGCAAATCCAGATTTGGCAGCTCTGTTGCAGGCCATTTTTTTCGCCTCGAGAAAGAGTCGCGTTTACGGATGAAAAATCCGAGGGGTTAATCGGCCGATTACGAGGGAACCACGTTCACACTTCGGCGGACGCGACTCGACTGGCGGGAGCCGACTCAGCCGACGACGAGACGACGGCGACGGCAACACGTTCCGCTGGAGTTCCTACGACGCGCCCGGCGATTGGCCGCGCTGAGTATTGAGCTTTCATCTGGCGCGTCCGCGACACGTAACCTCCGTTCTCCAAACCGCCGACGGAGATGACGTCAGACGACGAGCGGATTCCTGCAGGAAGATGAAGAGGAGCGCGGGCTCTCGTTTCGTATTTTCATTAATTCGCTGGAGTCTTTGAACTGATGATAAGATAAAACAGGATGTTTTCTGTGTGCATCGAGTTTGGTAACATAAAAGTTAAGTTCTGATATCTACAATAATAACAAAAAATGATTCTTTTAAATTAAGAAAACTAAATAAAGATTTTTATATTTTAAAAAATTGTATGTGTGATTAATGGCCACCTTTTTCGAACTGTGAAGGAAAAATGACTATAATATTTTAAATAAATAGTGAAAATGAAAATACGGATTAAATTATAAGTTACATTGTAGTTTACGTATCTTTATTATGTATAAAACCTTGATTATGACAGCTTAACTGTCATGTGTAATTTATTTAACATTATTTAACATTAGCAGCTTTTAAAGGCACATGCAAACCTTTGCAGGCAGTTGAAAATAAAAATATTACATAATATTTTCATAATATCATTACTTCAAAAACTGTGCGTACATAAATTATCGTAAATATTGATTATCTTTGAGATTGAAATGCACTAAATGCAAAAAATGCATTAATTAGCAATTATTGGAGAAATTACAACCTATAATCATCTTTTGTGGCTATAACATCTGAATTTACATTATTTAGATAGAATATTACTCGTAATAACTTGTATACATATAACGAATACGTTTCAATTTCTATTTTGGATCTTAAGGGAATTTTAAAGTCATCTATTTTAGAGATACTTCAATAGAACCTAAATACGATTTATGTCACTATATAATACATTACTGTACACTACTGCATCAATATCGAACGCAAAACATACGTATAAATTTTCTAACTAATCTTCGTATTAGATATCTAAGCCTAATTCTAAGAACTTAATATTGTTTGTGTAATCCTTAGTCCAAATCAAGATTGTGTTATACATATGTATGTACAAAACTTTTATATAGCAAATATTATTACGAATCAACGCAAGAAGCTAACAAAGAACTGTAATTTTCCAATTTTTTTTCGCTTTTAACATAAACTTAACCGATTTGGACTACATTACCGTTTACACTTTAATTGTGTGAAAAAGGATTTTTAAATCTGTAAGACAATTAAAAAAACATTTGAAAGACAATCGATAAAACAGTTTAGGATCTCCTTAATAGTTGAGTGCATATCATATACAATATATAATAAAATATACAATATTTAAACGGCAGAAAACATGGATTAGGATAAAATTATAATAATAATGGTGTAAAGTGTAAAGTATAGAAATGCGAAACAATAAAATCATAATTTTATTAGATGTTGGAATTAATTCGTAGCGTTTTTTAATGAAAGAATGTTATTTATTTCACATGAGCATTAAAAAATACATTAATGAAAGTACTTCCCATCACTTGTAAAACGCTACGAATTAATTCCAACACCTAATAGTTTTCGAGTATTATTCAGTATTCGATATTTTTTAAAAATGTTTTATATTTCTCGCCAAATATATGTACTAAATTGGGATGTAATAGATAAATTTAAATAACGCGGAAGAAAAACTTGCATTTTCAATGTTTGAAATTTCATTACATTATTCTAAAAATTTACACACACACATACACACACACACACACACACACACACGGAGCATTATTCGCATTTCTTTCCTTAGCTAAACTGTAGATGACGTCAGGGTCAGAATTCCGGGAACAGGTCTGATATCGTCTGGGAATTCAAAACCTTTTGGTTCTTGTAATTGATTTTTGACCCGCATTTAATTTCATGGTTATCGTCATTAATCTATTAAGGAGTATGAAAAGTAAAATATTTGTCCATTTAACAATACGAAAAATAAAATATTTGTTTAGCAAAAATTATAAAATCGGGAAAGATAAAATATTCAAATAATATAATAATATATAAAAGTTTTTCTATATGAAAATAAATCCAACATTTTTTATTTTTATTATTTTTATTTTTATCTCTTATTTAAGTACTTTCGAAAAAGCCATTATTTTTAAATTAAACTTTACTTGATTTTACTTTAAGAAATGGAATTAAAAAATTGAAATATTTTTACTTAAATTTTGGCGGCCTCTATTTTATTAACTTTCGCGCGCATCTCCTTCGGCTTTGACTTCAGCTATACAGGCTACGATCATCGAAGAACGACCTTCTCTGAGGCCTCGTGCAGGCTTCCTACATGGAGCAAAAAAAAGTGTCCGTTGGGTCATGGAACCTTCGATGGATATAGACTATATAGGTTTCTCCGTATGCCTTCACCCGGTCTTCATTGTTGCTGTTCCACGACGGGAACTCGTTTTGTAAACGAAACTGGTATCACGCGGGCAGTTCATGTAAGCTGAGTTTATATTATATAGAATGATAAAAAGTAGCCATTATAAATTTAGTAAACTATATATCAGGTGCGTCATAACGGAGCAAAATGAATAGCGCGCGTCAAAAATATCTTCTGTATCGTAACCTGCAATTTATAATCTACAAATTGTAAGATAGATATATTGAAAAAACTGTTTTTAGTCAGAAAAAATTTTTTTGACATTTATTATATAAAAAACATTGGCAATGTATAAATTTATACTTGTTGACGTTAACATTATAAATGCGATTTAATGATAAATGCGTAAAATTTTAAAAATTAATTTGTAGATTGAATTTTTTAAATAAATTAACATTATTATGCATATCAATATCTAAACTCAACGTACTGACTTTTTTCTTACTTATTTTATTTATGAATACAGCGGTTTAAATTAACTTATTATTGTTTAATATTTATTGTTTGAATTTTTGCGAAATTTATAAGAAATGTATAAGAACTCGACGGAATGTTCCTGCCATTTTTGTTTTTTTTCTCAACGATTCCACTCGTTTACTCCTGCACATTTTACAGCCGCGCTCTGATCTATTTGCATTTCTATCAGCTTCTATAAGGATGTTCAGTGCTCCGTGAGAAAAGCAGTGCCATACCGAAAGGAATGCTAAGAATTTACTTAATAACAACTTCCTTCTGTGTATACATGGTAAAACCACCTAGAGAAAGAAAGTCCAGAATCTGGACTTGCTTTCTGATATCACATATCCTTGCGTTTGCTCATTTTCCATTCAAAACGTGCCATTTAATTGTAGTCTGCAACAATAGAAAAAATTTTAGAAGACACGCGAGTCTTAATCTATACAAATTTAAAGAAACCTTTTGTATCTTGATTATAAATATTATAATCTTATATATGCATATATTTGAAATATTATTTTTAATATAATTTTGAAACATTATTTTCACATCTTTTGTAGATTTAAAATATTATTCCTTTTCGGCTTTTTTTTGACGAATGTTTTAAATAAGTACCAGGAGTTACTCACAAAAAATGATACAAAAAATATATAATAGTAATAGTAATAATAGTAATAGTTGTGGGTAGCAGGTGGGACTATATTAGTCTCTATACATCATTTAGAACTAAAAAGTTTCTTTTGTGACTCCCACTAGGCCAATGTTGTGAACTGAGCTGACTTTATAAAACTGTTCAATCTTTACTAATTGTGAGAGAAAAACTTTTTGGTATATGTAACTATAATACATATATTACTATAATTATATACATATATATATAATAACCATATATATATATAAAATATATGGTTGGCAATCAAAAATGACTGTAAGTTATAACTTATAATAAGTATGACTATAATTATTATTACCATAAAAATAGTTTAAATTAAAATGCTTAATTTAATTTTTTTAAAAATAATTATATGATTGTTCCAAAAAATATTTAACACTATTATTTATAGTAACTATTTTTATGATAATAATAACTATAATTAGTCATTTTCGATTACCAACAAATATATATGTATTGATAGAACTATACATATATAGAATGTTCCATTTTAATTGCCCTAAGCAAATATTTAAAAAATACATAAAACACGAAAAATGTTTTTAGTTGAAAAAGAAATGATTTCGAGATGTATTTTGGTCACGTTATTATTTCTTAGATGGAGGCGTTACAAAGATATGAAGGTCACCTTCACTTTTTAAAAATGGGATTATGTAATTCTATTTTATAATATGATTCCTTCAATTATTCTTCATATGAAAATATTAAGATAGAAAGAAATATAAAAAAATCAATGGTTTATTATGGAAATATTTTATACCTTATTTTGTTATACATTGACATGAAATATTAAATATTTTGTGAACCATTAATTTTTGAATCATCACACACATATCTTAATACTTTTATAAACAAATAAGATAAAAAAAAAATAAAATAAATCAATTAATGTAAAGAAAACGTACCGCACTGATAGATGTTAATTCTATTCTTTATGATGTTTTCTTTATATTAATTTATCATCTACCTCATTATTTTTTTCATAGATTTACATGGATTCAAATATTTGTGTAATCAGAATTAATTTAGGCTTAAGATAGCCTCAAAATTTCTGCAATCTTCGTTTAGACTTAACAGAACTCTACACAATCTGTACTCTTCTCTAGATCTTTAGGCCTATATAATTATACATCTAGAATAGTGTAAAATCTTTGAAATCAATTTTCATCTTATAAAAACGAGATATAAATGGGAAATATATAGTTGGGCTCGAACCTGCGACCTGCTGATTATAAATCGTTTTTATAAGTAACCATGCATCACCACAATAAACATGTAAATTAACATCCTTTTCAATATAAAGACAAGCACGTACAATGTCATCGTCTATGTTATATTTAGATCAATGATTACATAAACGTAACTGTTATGTTTGATTGTTTGACTTGATATTGAATAAACGTATACCATATTTTAAAGCGATTACGATCGACCTTCGGACAGTATGCACTAAATTTCTGTTTATGCGCATTAAAACATATGTCACGTATCGATGACTCAATCGCCTGCATTGGAACTTCAGCAAATATACGTACATGAGATACAACTTCGACAGTACACTTCTGCTTTCACACAAATCTATTAAAAGTGAAGTATTTCTTCCAATTTGTTCATATATGCTTGTGAGAAAATTATTAATATATTTACTTTCTATTAAAAAAGTTACATATTATGTGTATAAAATAATAAAAAATTTAGTGTAATGAGTGAATGGAAGATAACATAATTCATACTATATTCCGCTTGGTAATTCCGCGATCAGATATTTCGTGAAATACTCAGCAGAGAATCTTGTAATTTCTTTTAGATCTCCATAATTGTGAAAAGAGACGTGTAAACCTCTTTCAGTAATCTTCAAAGATGTTCGACTCCTGTGCGTTATGTTGTTGAAATAATGTGTAAGAAATGCAATGCGATGGTCACGGTCGTGTACATTGTAAGTAGTGAAGTATAGCAAGAATATTGTGATTCTGAGTATTTCTTGCAATCATACGAGCAGCATTTATACAAGCATTCCGCAAGTGTGCTCACGCGATAATCGCACGCAAAGAAAGGGCAAAGGCCTGACCGTGCTTTTTAAAGAATTTTGCAGTTAAATTGGTGATGTGAACAAAATAATACTTAATTGTTGCATTTGATATATGAGATGTTAAAATTAAACATTCATTAAGACAATATCTGATGTTATTATTACAATTATGGAGGAAAACCAATAATTTACCTACATTATATGATTATTCTATGCATTTAAAATGGCATTGCGTTGTCGTGCTATATCCGAGAATTATATATTAATTTTTAGAGTTTTTTCATACCTAATCCTTGCCCTCCTAATGGCATTAACAAAATTCGAACTATCGGAAATTTTATGCGATTTTATGCGAGAGAATGCTAAAACACTTTGCTGTTCTTAAAAGATTACATTATATTCCTTTTTTTTTGGAAAGTTCATTAATCGATTTAAAATAATTATAGGTATATCTAATATTTCAAAATAATTTATAAAATTTATTATGTATGGGAATAATATATTATTACTATGTGAAGAATAATTTTTTTTACGTTTATTATAATATACATATTATTTATTATACTTAAAATTTTGCACAAAAATCATTCTTTGCAATGCACAAATGCATAAAGATTACTTGAAATGAAGTACTTGAAATTTTTGTCTTAAATAATCCTATAAATAAAATTGTTACGCGTGCTGGAACTGAGTCAAGTCCGCATTCGTGGTATGCTTTTTTTTGCTTACCGGTTCACTTACGATTTCCTTCGAAGGATGATCAAAACCGGATCGAATGAATACCAGTTCAAGTAACGTCCTTGTACCATGTAGAGATGCTCTGACCGAGAATTTTGTTTTCATGTTGACCTATATTCAATTCACAGTCTTTTTGTATTAACAATAAGCTTTTGATTTCAGACATTTATTAAATATATTATAATTTATTTCGTTATATATACAAAAAATTATAATAATACTAAAAAAATTATAATTATAATAATACTGTAATTGAAATAAAAATGCTATTAGTTGAAAAGCTTTTCGAATATTAATTCGGCCTTTATGAATTTAAAATTTAATATTTATCCATATTTTATTTTTATTGTTTTAACTTTTTAATATTTACTTATATTTTATTTTTATTTTTAATTATTTAATATTTTATTCCGCATTAAAAAATTTTTTTATTATTTTATTTTATTTTTAATTTTTTTAAATAAGAAAATCTATACAAAATAATCGCAATTTTGATGCAGTGTAGAGATTTTAAGTCCTATAGACAACTAATAGTGATCACCTATTTGAGTTTCATCTTTTAATAGATATTAATAGTATCCATGTGTTAAAAGTAATTTAAAAAATTCATTTTTTTCACACTATGAGCTGTATTTATCGTCACCTTAGAGACAACAGACAGTGTAAAATAACGTTAATATGGCAGAGTAATATAATAAATGAAAATATTTTATTAATTTATTTATTAATTCACTGATTAAACACACTTTATTAATTCGCTTATTAGTCATGAAAAAGAGCTTAAGTATTATGTATTACAATGTGATACATCTAGATGAATAATTACTTAGGGCTTTATGAATTGAGATTTTTTAAATTTAATAATCATTTTTGACATTTTTCTAATAATCATACAATATAAATTATCTAATGGAAATTCGTAATGGCTAAAAAACAGCCTTGTTGACCCTCCTTCTTACCTTTCCTCCTTAGTTATAGATCAATGTGCAAAATATATTCTAAATAATATAAGTTAATTATTTAATTTAATTTAATTTTTTTTATTTCAACTGAAAAATATTATATATTAGGTGTTGGAATTAATTCGTAGCGTTTTACAAGTGATGGGAAGTACTTTCATTAATGTATTTTTTAATGCTCATGTGAAATAAATAACATTCTTTCATTAAAAAACGCTACGAATTAATTCCAACACTTAATAAAAATTTGCAAATAATTTATTTCTTTTTGAATTAAATTATTATTTTTTTCTGCAACAATTCGGATAGTTAAAATAGATACAGAAAGTATATCTATGAGGATAATTAAATAACAAAGTGTATGAATTATTTAAAAACTCAATTTATAGAGACGATTATGAATGCTTATCTTTCTGGACATTAGTTTACAATAGTAAATTCCGATAACGTTTAACTATAATATTCATTATATTAATAAATAATTAAAACATCCATTGAATTTATAAGAACAGTCGTATATATTTGGAAGAAAAAATATACAGGAGAGATTTATATTTATATTATTTTTATTTAAGCATTTTGTCCCATATCATTTCAGTCATATTACAATATATTACAAGTAACGTAGTTACCTGTTTGATGTTGTACGCAGTATATAACTTTATTTTTATATACCTAATCCTCTAAATTTTAATGCGTTATATTTTAATGTATGAAATCGCAAAACCAACAATCTTTCAACAAACTACAGACGGAGTTTGGAAACATATTCAATAGTTTTACACTCTGTCAGGTGAAATCAATGTTCTTGTGACCTAACGACGGTGAATAACAATTCATTACGTTTGTTCGCAATGTTCATCGAATTGGTAAAATATGATAATTTCTTTCATAGATATGTTTTTTACATTTCGTAAATAGCAACCTCATCAGAAGTGATATAATGGTACTATTAACATATGGCATCCGTGTGTGATATGTATAAACGAAAAAACAATATGCTGCGCATTTAATTCTTTCAAAATAGAAAAATCATTCGTTCGAGGAAGATATCGCAGATTAATTACTTAATAACAAAACCATGGCGAGCTCACATTTTATCGCGGTGAATGTATTTTCTAGACAACTTTATTACATATCAGAATACAGCCTACAGTTTATCGATTAGTTACTTATCAATATATTCTTAGATATAATAACATCCGGCAGATATTAAAAAATAATAGACATTGCCGTTTAAATTCATTTAGAAAATCTGAAAAAATCATGTAACTGGATAAAAAATAAACTTGAAAACTCGTAATGCTTGTCGCTTTGTTTTATTATAAAAGATTCTCTTTGTCTCGTGATTATCGATTTGTAAAATTCAAGAGCGCTGAATACAAGAAGATCGGGTATGGATACTGTCTATTTTCCATTATGTGTCATCATCTAGAATCGCAACATGTACATTGTGTAAGTTACGTCGAGGAAGAGCCCGTGGCAGTGAACAGAATGGGTATGTAAATATAAGCTACGTTCTATGATAGATTATGTGATTTGATACATTGCTTTTGCATGCATTGTTAATGATATTTTCTTCCGTGTATTTTTTATATATACTCATTATATCTCTTATTCGTTTGTATAGTTTAGCTAGCAAGCATAACAATTGATTTTTCATTATGATTAGTTTTCATGATATGACGTGTCAATATGTAGTAAAGTTACTCTCAGGGGACCACCAAAAGCCAAACCATAATCATCTTATCGATATAATTCAGCTATACAACGACGTATATCAAAACTTATAAAATACCCAAAACCACCATGAGAGGCGAGTCCCCTGACCCTGCATTTGCGCGGCAGATATACCATGTATTCGTCTCTGATATGCGTTTAGAGCCAGACTTGTTATTGGTCGATAATTACGATTAAACGTTTGCAACGTGTTGAATGGATTTAGCGTCGATCTAGCCGACTTATAGCTTCTGGCCGGGGCAAACGTCGCGATACAATTGTTATTTAAAAGCCGGCGGCGGCGCCCGTTGACCGTTCGTCTTCGACGCGTCCTCCGTCATGACTGTTACCAATTCACCCACAGCTTTTCCTAAGTCTCCTGAAATAAAGAACAAAGATCTTTAACGCCCATCTATTTCTTTGTTATTGCTCCTGTAGTTCAGAATATGTTGGCAAACTCAAGATATTTTATAATTAATTTTATAATTAATTAGACAATTAATGTGTATACGTTAATTACACAGAAGAGATATACAGAAAAAAAGAGATAAGCGTGAGACGAGTCGAGAAGATGGATTTGGGCATATATAAAAACGCGATCAACACTAAAGATTGTATTCTCGTAAAGATTGCATAATCATTAGATTGTCGATGATATCATCCGTTGCGTTAAGTAATTTGACATCGAGGTGATTGTATGTATTTAGGCGATTTTTAGCTCCCAGGGAGAAGCACAATGATCTCACCTTACATCCATTCTGTAGCGTGAAAACAGGAAGGCAACGTTATTTTTGTTATGTTAAGCAGAAATGTTACGTGCATTAAGGAGGTTGGGCATAATATAGATTAATTATACTACATAATTGACACACGATCAAATTCACATAAATTAAACGAACCTGCCATGTGCAACAAATTACCCACATTGTGGGTAACGCTGTGAGAATGCGGCGGTGGCGGTGGCCTCTCTAAACTGCTGACTCTACCCTCGTTTGAGCTTCCTCCACCTATACCCAATAGCAATAAGCTTATCTAGTTTCCACGGCGTCTGATTAAATATGTATATACAGATGTAAACAATAGGGATTCTTTACAATCTTACTTTATAACAAAATAAAAGATTTATAATGTTGTAATATTTCGAATCACTCAATTTTTTTTGCAATTTTATCAATTTGTTAAATGTTATTTGTTATATTAAAGAAGATAAAATCTTGATGTGCAGAAAATATTTTAAGCGAATGAAATGTATCATTAGCTCATACGCATAGTTATATTTATAATTAAAATCATTCAATCCCTATTGTATCAATATGTAGTTAGTGTAATTCTAATAGAAAGGCATTAGATTCGGCTGTTATATATGAGTTACAAATGTGTATGATTATTAATAGTGATTCCTAATTGAGATATCTAATGTATCGCTCTAGATATTATCATTTATTTATTTCCCAAGAGTCACAAATATTTAACTTTTTATTAAAATTAAAGCTATTTGTTAAATTAGAATATACCTGGAGAATCATGATAATGGCCATTCATTTTTGCTGGAGAGTCAGTTGCTAATTGTGATGCCGTTACACTTCGGGTTTGTAAAGTTCCGGTTTTCGATGGTGAAGAAGCGTTTGGCTAAAAAAAATAATTAGATTAAAAATTTCTTTCTTTTTTGAGTTATTGAGATAATAGATAAATATATAATAAATATATAATAAATAAAAATAATAGATAAATATTAAAAACATTCTTGGCCATACCTCATCTAGAAGCTGTCTAAGTCTCTGCAGTTGCGCCTCCAATTGGCGATTGTGGTCCTCGAGTAATTGCATGCGTGCTTCTAATCTTCCCTTATGCTGCCTTAGCAGCTTAGCTTCTGCAATCATATCGCAATCAGGCTGTCTAGTACTGTGACCATCTTCTGGCGTTGAACCTGGAGTTTGCTTCGAGCGTAATCTTTCGTACTCTGCTTGCAATGTCGCATTCTCCTCTTCCAATTCACGTATCATTGCTTCAAGTTCTTCCCTCTGCTCGGCGTCTATCGCGGCCATGACTTGGACTGGACTTCTGGGTACATTAATATTGTCGCCACCGTTCAAACTCTGACAGTAATGTGCTATCAGTTGATGTTCATCGTCGCTGTCCGGCGTGGAGTTACTTCTTGTACGCGACAACTCGACTTCGGCGAGTCGAGAGGCGTACATTTCTAAACGGGAGTGCATGTCTTGACTGAGTGAGCTGTGTTGGGGCGATGGCGCCGGGCTCTCCAACGCATCTCCTTCCAGGACAGTTTGCACAGGCAAATAGCCAACTCTGGGATGTTTTTTGAAGTATCGTTTAGACTTAAATTTGTTGCGCAACGCTCGCGTGAAGTCCCGTACATCTTCACCGGAGGTTGTCTGTAAAATAACAAACACGTCGTTTCAAATACCTATAAAAATCGTTTCCTTTAATCACATTTAAAAAAATAAAGATAGATGTCTTACCGCCGTGCAATATTCTTGCATCGGATGCGTTAGTTTATGATTCTTTGCTTTGCGTCCTGAGAAGAAACAGTTCTGACACATGTCAAAGTTGAAGCATTTCAAGCAACGGTATCTAAAATATAGATATTTTTTTACGTCAATACACATTTTGAAAAAAAATTATATATACATACATATATATATATATATATATATATATATATATATAATATACATATCGATTTTTTAATCAAATGTAATCTCACCTGAATCCTATAATAGGATATTCCTTGCATATATTGCATTTGGCTTGGTGTTTAGCAGTCTCCGCTGCAGATAGTCTATGCAATACCGGCAGCCAGACCATACTCTGTGGTTCCTGTTGCAGCCAACTTAAAAAGTGCACAGCTTCAATTTCGTTCTTATCTTTTCCCGCCTTCTCGAAGCAACTACGAACACTAGGCTCAATATTCGAGCCACCGAATGCTGCAACTTCGCCCAATTGTCTCGGCACTTGTATGCAATCGTGCAATAGAAGACCCAATTTTCGTTGATCTACCAATCTATTGGGATCCGCAATCAAACGGAATAGATCTGTAAATAACATTTTAAAAATCTTCATTAGATATAGTTAAATATAACGTTTAATTAACTCATCAGGGAAAATCTCTTCGTATTACTTACATCTGTACTTTTCCTCTAAGTGTCCCTTGCATAATAAAACCAAACCGACTTTGAATGAAAGTACTCGAATTTGGCCGGTTCGTTGACTGAAAATTATAGCAAAGAAATATTATAATGACAGTTTATCATGATTATGTTAAGCATGTTTTGAGAATAAAACAATTTAAAAATTGGATAACGCTAAGTATAACGTTTTAAGAATAAAGTAATTAAAAAATTGGATAATCTTTTAAACTAAATATAAAAAACGTAAATGTATAAAATGTGAGTCAAATAATAAAAGATAGAACATGTCGACAATTTAATAGATATAAAATGTATTCACTTAGAATACCTATCGTATACATTGAGCAGCCAGTTAATGGCTAGGTCAATGCATAGCGGTACGGACACCTGCGCTGGATTGTCTGCTGCTATTACTTCGTATAGCGATGTCAGTACTGTTACCATATCGGGGATGTCGATCAGTTTATCATTCTGTGCCCGAAGTCCGTGTGAATCGAATTGTTCTAATGCGGTGGAAAGGCTCAACATGTCCACTAAAAATAATTAAGTCAAAATATGGAACAGTTATTCACTCTGTACTTTTTTCATTTTCAAAATATTGCATGGTGTTAGGTAATAAAGATCAACAAAGAAATTCTCACGATATCGATCAGTTTGTATAATAATAAAATAGCAACAATGAGGCAGCAATAAAACAACAGTAATTGATCAATTTGATCAATGATCATCAAAGATACTCACGACACAGTCGCTTCTGAACGGTACGCAATTTCATAGCGGTTCGATATGCGGAAAAGCGAACTTCATTTAAGTCTGCGAGTGAAGACATCAGTTCTATCATTTTCGGGTGATCCCAATGCGTAGTCTCCAATTGATGGCTGTAACAGATTTGAAATTTAAATGCATAAACTTAACTCTATATACATGAAGAAATATAATATACAAATAAAATAAAGCAATAATCTTTTATACATTTTAATACATTGATTTTAATAAATTGAAGAAATCTTTCGACATATATTTAAGTTACGTTTTATATAATATACATAATAATTTAACTTATAAAAGTTTTTTTTAATGTTCGAATTAATATAGATATTTGTTATTTAGACATTCAAATAAATACTAATATATACGGAATATTTTCTTAGATATTTGAGTTTATTAGCCTCATTTGATATTTGAATCAATTTATTCTTTAATAAATATACGAATATTCCTTTCAGTATAGCATAAGACTAGACCATGTTAGTAAAAGCTCTCGATCGCCTCAGGAATAACCGTGTCGTACGGTTTGGGAAAATCGAGGCAACCGTGCGGGTGGTGCAAGGAAGATCGATTACTTGATATAGTAAGGCACTTTGGCGGGTGTGAGGGCTCTCTCCCATGGTGGTTCTACGCTGCTCGCGAGGAAAGCCTGACTACCCGGAGTGCTGCCATCCTTCCCGAATCCGCTTAGCAACTTGTAACGCTCGTCAACCGCGACTTGCAGCACCTTCCACCTACGAAAACACACGAAAAAGTTAACGTCGCTGCGTCCTGAATTCAAAACCTGTCGCATGGCAAGTTGTAAAAATAAGCCCCACAGTGCCGGGCGAATTTTAAATTCTCTATCCTGATACTTGCATAAAATAACGTAAGACAGAGAACGTTCCAAACGGATAATCGTAAAGAGAATATTTTGTTTGTATATTTCTACAGAATTCGTTATTATTCAGAGGGAATTGTAATATCTGAAAAATTTTGATGCCAGATCGCTTGGAGGATACGTCATTAAATGATTCTGCGACATCGTATACATTGCTGACGTACGAGTTTTGTCTAAAAATCAATCAGAAGTCACACTAAATTTTTACGCGGTCGTCAAGTAAGTACCTGGTGTTCAGATCTTCGAGTTTCGCCAATAAAGCATGAGAAACGATGACACTGCTAGATGCGAAGACGCTTGCCTGGTCGTTCGCATCTTCGATGTTCCTTTGGATTGGTACCAGTCGTTCGCCGAATTTTTGCAACTGCTCGAGCATTTCCGTCGCTTCGTTGGCGTCGTTTGGATTCTGCCAGCCGCTCTGGATCGCCTCGGCCGCGGCCATCCGCGAGGAGAGATCCTCGAGGGACTTTTGGAAGACACATATTTTCTGAAATCAAAATAAAAACAAATTAAATTAAAATTTGCATTATTCGTTCACCGTTCGTTATTCGCAGGGATTATTCAGATAATAATTGTTATATTTAATTTATAAACTAATGTTTCCACAATCAAAGATATCTGAGTAATCTTTTTTCCAATAACAATATATTTTAATAATTGTATTGTTGTCAAGCATTTGTATATTATTAATTACGTAATGTTTCTATATTTATGTATTATTGCATGATTATTAATCCCTCTAATTATAGAAAATAATGAGAAGAAAAACATATGTATAGATAGAGATCTATATTTGTCTAATTAAATTACAATTTAATTTATTTAAAACAGTCAGTTAGAAAAATCAAAGTTTAAATAACGGTACAAGATAGTTTTAATTATCGATATCATTTTCGTTTAGCTTTTGAATAATTTGCTGTCATATTAATAATAATTTACTTGCGACAAATAATATTTAATGGAATTATAATCAATATAATGAAATAGCGAACATTGTAAGATCTTATTCATTTCTATGCGGCGTAAACTCAACTAGCATATACATATTCATTCATGAACATTATTCAATGCGATGCACGCTTCACAGTATGAAAGTGCAAGAAACGTTCAAGTTGCTTTACTGCCGCAATTACGACTAAAAGTGATATTTCCTGTTATGAAGAAAAAAGTTTCCCAGGAGCGGCTATTTGCGAATGAGCAGAAAAGCATAATTGTACATACGGAATTTTATGGTCGCGAGATGTATTTATCATATTATCGTTTACATTCTTCGTGTGTATTTTAGAAGCGCGTTATAATCGGATCAAACGTAATTAAATTACGACTGTTTTAATTTTGCCTTTTGATTCGTGGTTAATTAAGTTTAATTTCCAATTGTGAGAAATCCGATAGAGCATTAAAAGAATTAATTTTTTTCTTTGACTTTATTATAATTTTCTATCTCATGGGAATTAAAAAAACAGAAATAAAATAAAGTTTAAAAATTCGATAAATTAAATTTTTCTTAAAAGAAATCTTAAAAATAAAAGAAAGAAATATAGAAATTGAACGTTTCTTTAGCTATTTAAGTTAATTCTGTATATAATTTTCAAGAAACGTTATTTTAAAAGACTTATAAAATTTGAAATTTAATTAATAATGAAAATTAATAAATTAGAAAATGGATTTCAATTATATTTTTGTTGAAAAAACTGTTTCATTCTGATCAATAGATTCAAATAAAAATTGTGAATTATACAAAAAATTTAAATTGACAAAATAATAAAAACAAGTAAAATCATTCATAGTAAAATATTATAATTCCGTCGTTCTTTTTTTCTGACACTTACGAGAGATCGTACGAACAGAGAGATATGAGATAATCACTAACTACAAATGGCGTGCTCTCTCAGCCTTTTCAATTTTCATTCTTGGACAAGGCGCGGTAACCGGCGTCGCGATAAAATTCACCGGGCATTTATCAGTCGGCGATACGACATGAGAGAGAGCAGAAAGAGTGAAAAAAACGGAGGAGGAGGAGAAGGTTGGTCGGTCGGTCTCACGATGGCATTTGCATTCCAAATAAACGCCGTCGACGGACGCTAAATCGCTCTAATTAGTCGTCTCCCTATGAAAGTGCTTTAAGCGTCCCTTGTTCCGAGAGTGGGATAAGGAAAAAGGCCGAAACGTAAAAGCGGATCACGAATGGAAGAGAAGGAGAAAGAGACGGGAAGAGAAATAGAAGAAAAGTTGGGATCTTACTTGCATTTGTGACGAAGGAAAGTGGGATGATCGAACTGATGAAATGCTGGAAAAAGCTGAGTCGCGCCCTTTGTTCTTAATCACTTAGAGAAAGAGCGATTATATGAATATAAAAAATTATCGTTGATAAAGCGTGCAATCATGGATGACGGAAATTCGAGCTGAATCATTTGAAGATAAAGTGCCGGTACATTTTGTACCATTTTGTGTCGGATTTCATTAAAGAAAGAAATTAAATAATAACTTGACAGATTAACTTAACAGATAGATAATTTCTAAATAAACAATATGAACTCTGTTTGTATAATGTCGTTATGCTACATTATCGAATTTATTTTACATATGGCAATGTGCTATATTTTACACGAAAAATAATTGTCGTGGTTATCGGCTAAAATTAAAATACATTACAATTCTCGCGTTTCATTTGATTATTTATCCATATATGTATACGTTACGTGATAAATGGGTGGGTACGAATACTGCATTATCCATGACGTGAATTGTGTCCGACATAAAGCATCTCTAATAACGTTCATGCTAATGAGGAATTATTGAGTTCAATGAAAACGTAATTATTCAGAACGCTAAAACATTCTCGCGTCGTTCTCACATGCGTCTATACGAAATCAGTGTGAAAAAAAATCAGTGTAACGAGCGGGCAATTTTGTTAGCGAACCAGATTATGTCAACGTACGCCCGCATGCAAGCATTTCTGGTTACATAAAAAGTACGAGAGTAAGACAGTAATTTGATTGTACAATGAGATCTCCGCGTGGACATGCAAGGACGATATTTAATACGTTTGAACTGATATGTGTGACACGTTAAACGTAACACATTACGCGGGTTTAACCGGGATTTAAAAAGAACTTCAGAGCAAAAGTGAGAGACGGTGCTCGGAAAATTTTATAATCGCGCTATTACATAAACAGCATTGAGTATGAAATTTGGAAAACAAGATTACAAAGATTAACAAAAGACGTGCAATAATATTTTGCACCATTAAATTATTTTACAACACGGTAATTGTAACTAAAAAATTTTAAAAAGAATTTTTATAAAGAAAACATTAAACTTTCTCTTTATATGAATAACCTAAGTCCCTGTCTAGATAATACATAATCCGCCAGAATTTAATATAAAATATTATTTATCATTTTATATGCCGTGTGTGCGCGCTTTGACATTTATTTTGTATGAGTTCCGATTTTTAATCCTATTCTTCTTTTTAATATTTTAAAACGCATAAAATTATAAATAGAATTTTTTAAAATAAACCCTAACTTTTCTGATATAAAAATTTTCAACTTAAAATCATTAAATTAGCATTTGATTTATTTTATCTAAAGACAGAGTATAATAAAATATTTAATTAGTGAGAAAGTATTCTGCGGATTTTAAATAAAGACTGTTCTGTGTATTTTTCATTGCACGATTTTTGAAGTAACATAAAAAAAAAAAGAAAAATAATTGAAGTGCATTTGTATGTCGTTAAAAAAGTCAAAAAAGAGAGTTTACGCGCGACGAGTTTTTCAAGTCGGCCGCAATAATTTGCTCGGCGAGTGCCACAGGAAGTGCGCGCTGACACACCGGCAAGTGATGCAGTTTCGTTCCGTCGTAAATAAAATTACGATGGATAAGAAAAATATGAAAAACGAGAAGAAAGCGAGCACTGAAAGCTCCGACCGGAAATGGAGAACCCGAGAACTTAATTCTAGACAGTCTCTAACAAGAGTCGCGAAATAACATCCTTCGATTCTGATTGGTTCTGATTGGTTCCGTATTTCAGCGGAACAGACTACCCTAGGAAAAATTATAATAATTCTACGAAAGGATGGTAAGAAAAAAAAGAGACGAGATGAGAGCGCAGCTGACGCGGTACATAAAAACTGTAGCGCAACCAATGCTTCGTCTGCCGTAATTTTATTGTGAATTAAAGTGACGTGTATTTCTTCGTATCATATATAAGCGACATTTGATCCAAAAATACAGGAGGAGAGACAAGAAGTCATGTTCTTATCGTTCCTTTCGGAAATTCTGCTTTCGCAGCGCTGTTTTTCACTGAATCGCGAGCATCGAGTAACTCTATTCATAGACGTCACTTTGTAATTCTCATTATAGGTTCTCCATTTTATTCCCATGATAAATCGCGCCGAAAGAAGTTCTTCTGGATTTTCGGGAATTGACGTGGTGACGGATTGTGCACCTGGACGTGAATTAATTGGCAGGTTCGATAGCACAGGTTTCGTAGGCCTTCACGCCCAAAATCGTCCGCCTGCCAGAGACTGAGGCCGAAATAATTTCTCGCCGCGGCATCTGCAATGTCATTTATTATGTGGCCAACCGGGCAATTAAAGTTAACTCGGTCGCGCCGACATCGTCTCCGCTCGGCCCTTCCCCGACAGTTTCTCGCGTCGTGCGTCCTGGCGAAGAACTTCTTCGTGGAATTTACTAAGCTAATTGTCTGGCGCCGACCGATATTCTCCTGGCTGTATGCACAACTCGTGGACCGTTTGCCAATTAGCTGTTTGACTTGCAATTCGTTGCGAGAGATCTCGTTCTCTCTCTCTCTCTCTCTCTCTCTCTCTCTCTCTCTCTCTCTCTCTCTCTCTCTCTCTCTCTCTCTCTCTCTCTCTCTCTGCCTTTCTCGTTGCACCTTTTCTTATAATTACTACCAAGCGTGAATCATTTGCTTTTATACGCGTGAATGACGACATCATGAAAGCGAAACACTAGAAAAAGAGAAAAGCATTTTTAAAAATATTCAATCAGGACCTTGAAAAGCGATTCTATGAAGTAGCTTTAGCCGTTCTTGAAATTCTACCTGCAAATTTGCTTTTATTCGCCGAACAAAGACGTAATTCAAGACAAATCTAGTCAGGTACAGGTAAACGGAGAGTCTGAAAGATTACGATATCTTAAAGTGTTTCCAAATAATAAAATATCATTTAGTTAACTTAACTTCTTCTAAACACAAAGGCATATTTAATTTTATATATTGCAATAAAAACTCTATTAGACGATCACTACAAAATGAGTCCATTAAATTTTAGCTCTTCATTATTTGGATTTTAGCTACTCGGTATTTTGAGTTTCGTCAAAAATATGAAACGCTATGTTTTCTGACAAAATATTTAAATAAAGAGATCGGATTTCAAAAGACTGTTATCGGACTAAATTATTTTCATTAAAATTCGTTTAAATTAATATCTTCATTCCTTTCTCTTACGCTTATATAACGTTGCTTTAGTTCAGATGTAAGAGTATTATATGAGAAAAGACAAGAGGAGCGGACATAGTAATATATAAGACTCTAATACACACAGAAGTTTCCTTGGGTCGAGGTAGTTACAGACTACGCTAAGAGACTTAGCCGTGCGATATTGGAGCACACCATATACGATGAATCTTATAAGCAGCTTATATGCAGTTTGTATCACAGTTTAACATGTAAGTTTCTGTGCTTGTCCAGCCTATTACGAAGACCCTGACAACACAAATAATCAGTAAAAGTATGATGTATTTAGAATAACCATGTGTTACCGCACAACTATTATATTATTAACAAAGACAGCAATATTTTTTATATTAGACTGGAGAGAAAAAAAAAAAATATATATATATATACAATCTGGGCTTTTTTAAAATTCTTACAAAATTACCTTCAATTAAAATAATTATTTAACTCTATCTTTTCTGATAAAAGTTGGGTTCCACGGCGATAAAAGATCGGCTGTTTGATGGAAAAAATATTAATCTAATTCTTTATTTCAGATTTATTTCGAAAAGTTTAGTTCTCCGTTTAGGCTGTGTTGCATGGAAACGGATGATAGTCCGATAGCGAAATATGAGTAGGCTACGGGAGAAGCTTCTCACTGTAAGTCCATCAGGGTTTTCATAGTGCATGAAGCGATAGGATTGTAATCGAAGCGTTATGCTGTAAGATGATCTTCATAATAGGTTGGTAACTTCTTTATTTTATAAACATTTTATTTTAACAAAAATTTATGACAAAAAAATCCAGATTATTTTTTCTCCTCGATCTAATACTTATATTTTTAAAATAACGCAATAAAAATCATTTTATTCTCGTCTATTATATTATAAAATATTTAAATAATTTTTTAAATATTTTCTACAGTAGCAATTACAGTGAGTAGATTACGTTACATTTTTAAAATATAAAATAAATATGCGTTTAAAATATAAAGTAGATTAAAAAAAGGTTGATTTTTTAAATAAAAATGATTGTATATCATTTATTGTATCATACTTTATGTCTACTCTGTTAACATATAGTCTTTTTCACATAGCTTTGCAATAAAAGTAAATTAAATTAAATTAAATTAAATCATTGACAATTAAAATAGAAAATTATCATATTATAAAAACGATTGTTCTTTTTATATTTTCTTAACGTATTATCTACCTCTCTCTGTCTTAAAAAATGTTCAAAATCTCACTGCATGAGAGATAGACGGGACCAAGTTGGAAGTCAACACTTAACGAAGGAGTATGCGCGACAAGATAACTTATTTATTTCCTTGCACGCGCATCCTCTGCAAAAGGAGGAGCGCGGAAAGTGCGACGTCCTACCGAATTCTCTCATAAATATTCAGATTTTCCGCGGCGAGTTCTAATATTTATTGCATCGTCGTCGAGGTGCGCGACAGCGTTGCGGACAAAGCGTAGTCCGAGGTGACTAAGCGGCAATATTGTGGCGCCTCGCCGTTGGCAATACGCCATGTGCATCTATTATAAGTCCGGGTTCGTAGCCGCAAGCCGACGCGTACCCTAGACCTTCACCTCGAGTTTCCCTCGCAATCTTGACGTACGTTGGTTATTGATGCTTTTGTCTAATTCAAACGGATTACAATTAACACGATTAGAATCTTCAAATTACACGCACTTGCGTAATTACGCATTTATCAATCATCAACAATTTTGTGAGTTTCGTTTTTTGCATATAGTGCTTTTTATTAGATTTACTCGAAGTTAAGAATATTTTTAATCATTTTTATCATTTTTAAAATCATTTTTATTCTAATATTTCTTTGTTCTTAAAATATATTTATTATTTAAAATAAGCAGCTAATGATCACTTAAAATCATTGACAAATAATAATAGAAATTGCGGAATATTTGTATATTTGAACAAATAGATTAACAAATAAAAATTTTAATTTGAAATGTTTCATAATAAAATATGTTACTTAAAGAAGTTTAATTTATTTTCAAATGAAAAAAAGTTTCTGATTCATTGCTGAATTAATGAAGCTATATTAACGATTCGCAGAACAGAGGGACTTGAGTACGCTTTAAAAGTGCGTGACCGTCGTGTGAAAATTTAACACGCGTGTGATGAATCTGAATGTCACAACAGTATTACTTTCATACTCAGACCTTGCAATGCAAAGACGATGGAATTAGTGGACAGGCTGACAAATGTGTCAGTCATGTAGCCTTTGAGCGACGCAGGTAAAAAAATATTAATTTAAAAATGCATGCCAATCCATTCTAAAATTGAATACGAAAAAGAGAAAAAAATGACACTGATAATTCATTTATTTCATAAAATAAAAAATCGTAGATAAAAATTAGAATTTACAGAACCATTATAAAATTTAAAATTGAACAGGAAAATTACTATTGTAAAATTCTCAGATAATTTAAAAAATTTTTTTCATAATTATTATTGTAAACTTTTTTTTTACTTCTGTTTAAATTATAAAGCGATATCATTTTGATGTTATAGAACGGAAGTTATCTCAAAAGAATATTTGTCGCGTATAGTTTTTAATTAAAAAAACTAATTAATATCCTGGTTGATATTGTTGAGAATGTTAAATCTTGCAAAATGAGAAAACAAAAACCACGAGATAAATGCATGTATCTTGGAGGTAGCATATCATGATTAAACGCATGAAGGAGAGAGAACGTGTAAGTTCGTCCTAGTAAAGACTATGTCTATAAAGTAAAGAAACGGCATCTTGCATGTGATGACGGAAATTAGATACCCTGTGCAGGAACGCTATTATATGGGTAAACTGAAGAAGGCCGATCCCTCTCGAATATCCATTGAGGTAAGATTTTGTTCTACGGGGCGATAATGTTCCGTACTGAAAGGTTTCCGCGCAATATTGATCCGCCATGATTGGTGCTTATTGTATGTGAAAGTTTCAGCGCACCACAAGGGAACAAGCGAGACCATTTTCTATATAAAATAGTCCTCTCATCTCAGGACACTAGATTGTTATTAGCCTTGTGAATAGCAACACCGTTGCTATTTCTAACGATAAAACTATACGCAGATGATTTCATCAAATTTAAACGATAATGCTGCAGAATGTGTAAATTTTCATATTCTACGGTAATAGTATTTCTCTGAAAAAAGATTTGCCGTAGAATATATTTCATGGTAACATATTTTGATGCGACGGTATTTCGCGCGAGAGTGAGCAAGGATATTTCATTCGACGACAAAAATGTTCGTTGATGCATCTTCAAGATGAGAAATACTTTTATTGTTAGCTATAACAAAGATGATTTCAACAAACAGCATTTGAATTCAATTTATGTAAAATATGTAATTATACCTGCCTTTAATTTATATTTTTTAAGAAGACAAGAAATATGTAAATAAAAGATATAAAAAATATAATATGTAAATTTATTATTTTATCAAAAAATTTACGTAATTGCTAAAACAATTACATTAAATGGTACATTTCTATACAAATATTTTCTATATTTCCCAAAAATTAATATTATTATGATTAATGATAAAATAATCAAGTGGCGGCTATTATAAATTCTTATTTGCACATAAATATTACATAAATTTTTCCATAAAAAAGCTATAACATTTTTTTCCAATTAATTTACACAGTAACTTCTTTGCTACTTATTGTTAAAGAACAATCGTTTGTGCCTGATTGTAAAAATCTCCTGCATGACATCTATGACTCTACCAGAGACGACAACCATCAGCTCATCGTACTCTCCTATTCTAAGCCGGTCGTCAACTTCTTATCTGGAATCGGTCGTCTAAGCTTTGGTTGTAGAACAGTACTTACGACTGGCACAGAGAGGAAGCTCACGTTGCATGGGAATTGGATTAACAGCCGGAGAAACGGTAAGAGCAATTTCCGCGATAGTATCTGCACACGAGGAAGGGCACGAAACCCTCTGATACGCCGCGTGGTAGAGCAGCTGATAGTGATAGGAGCTCGTGAGGGTGATGCGATGTACACGAGACTAATCCAGCAGCACGCAATGCTACCTGGCAATAGTGTCTCCTCTAATTTGCATCGTAATGTCTAACCCGTTGTCCGACATTTCTTTCGGATCGTATCGAGATATCATTACATCATCGTAATTTCGCAGATGACATCGCGACGATTTCACAAATAAATCAGCGTGATATCTATCTGTTTCATCACAAACCCTCGTGTACTGTTTCGTCTTGATCTAAATAAATGATTGATCCGACAAATGTAGAATGGTACCCGAATGAACGATGTAAAATCGGATTAATAGCCGGAGAAACGTTAATAGAAATTTCGACGATGGTATCTATGTACGTTGTAGGGCGTGGTGCAACAATACATCTTGTTGCAACTAATGGATGTTGATGTGCCTGCGTTCGTACGGCCTATCGAGCTTGTTTGTGATTGCCTTACGGCGATTGTCACTGTAGTACAATATACTGTAGAATTGCCCCTTTGTCTTTGCTTGTGGTTCGCCCGCATTGCAGCATAATAATTTCATACTACATTTTAAGATATTAATTATATGATCATCAAGAGTTGACTCCTTCTTCCTTCTCGTAATAGAAGTCGTAAATAAAATTTGTAAAATTGTACAAATAAAACGATTGTGATATGTACAATTATGTGTAAATAAATTCCACGGCTTGTAATAAATTTTTGACAGCGATATATCAAAGAAGCTTATAACGCAAAATCAAACAGACATATATATTATTCTGAAAGGTTCTGAAAGGTATATCAAATCGATTATTATTTATTGTCACTATCTTAAGCTTACTACTGACCTGAAATCATTTGATTCTCATTTAATTAACTGTTTCAAGCTTTACGTCTTATCGAATGTCAGTCATTTAGTCATAGCATGGCGGTTATATAACGTTCTATACAATACTCGTCTATGCAGCGTGGAAATTGAATTAGTTGCTGCTGGAACGGTGAGAGCAATTTCCCCGATAGTATCTACACACAGTGTCTAGGTCAAAGGAAAATGATAAACTCCGCAATAGATTGTGCAACAATGAAAGTAAACCGATATACGTGTTACTCATATATATTTTGCAGCTAAATTCCAAAGCTTTTTAATATAAAAATAGGCTGACAGACAATGTAAAAATAAAGTATAAAAAATAAATTATAAATAAATAACAACATAAATAAGCAAAGAAAATATAAGTTTATAATTATATATTTTGTATTTAAATATTTCATTATATGTATATAATATTTATGTGTTGTATTATTATTTATATTATACGTTTATTTTTAATGACTCAATAACGCTTAAATATTCCGATCATATTATATATACATTTAAATGTAATATCTTTCTCTTCGTGAAATGTTGTACAATTTCATCTCTTCTCCTCTTTTTAAAACAGTATCTTCTAAACGGAGTGTCTTCGAAGCTCAATCCGAAATCTACGAAAATCTATGTATGACTTCAGGACATGATCGCAAAAAACTCGGAAACCACGGAGGATCAATGATGAGAAATCACATGAGTACAGTACACGAATAAAAAACAGTCGTTGAGGTATGTTGCCATTAAACGTCTATCTCGCACCTTATCTGAAACCAGCCGCCGGATCCAGCCATAGGACAGCGAATTCGCGAGTTGCATAGGAATTGGATTAGCAGATAGAGAAATGGTAAGAGCAATTTCCGTGATAGTATATCTGCACACAAGAGAGAGTGAGAGAGAGAGAGAGAGAGAGAGAGAGAGAGAGAGAGAGAGAGAATGAGAGACGCGAGACATTGATACGTTCCTCCGTAGTAGGTTGTCCCTGCAACAAGCGGAGCGTCCCGGTGTTAATTACGCGCAATTGTCTGCGAGATCACTGGCTTCAGCCAGCCAACGAGCCAGTCAACCAACCAACCGTTCCTGTACTCTACTTGCTACAGCTTATAACGAGATACGTTGCTGTATACGGTAACAATCATTATCACGCTCATGGTAACGCGTCGCCGCCACTACCGCGATTACGGAATGGTAGCAGCACGCGTTTAATCTCTGGGCCGGCTTATAGGCACACTGTTTGTGCTTTTGCGACCATCGTATCACGTTACCGTAATATACCTTATGGTGAACCAAGCCAATCTCTCGAAGAGCAGATAAGATCTTATCAAGTCACTATTGAATTATCCAATTCTGTTTATTACAAAGGATTTTTTTTTAATTGTCCTTTATCTCCGTTTACGTTTGTCTTATATATTATTTGAAGAAAAGTTGTTCTTTCACAGTTGTTCTTTCAGATAAAACGAAGAAATACACGTAGAAGAGTGGAAAAATAATTTAAAGTGAGCAAAAGTGGGTTTTCTCTTAAATAAGTAAGCATGATGGATTGCCTGATCTCAATGTGGAAGACATATTGGAATCCAACTCAAGAGATGGTTTATCTTTGTAATGTTTTATGTGTCAAATGTAATAATACTTGACAAAGGATATCATCGTATCTATCTATTATATTTTTCAAACATTTAACAAATATAATTCTTAAAAGAAAATTCTTCTTCTAGTAAAAAATTGTATTATAACTAATCGATCAAAAGGGTAAAAGCATTCCCATATCAAGTTATTTTAATTTGATTAGTGGTGCGTTCGGGGAGACGCTATTAATGCTACTTCTGTCATTCTATTTTCGTTGTTTATTAGACGTAAAAATAGAATGACACAAATAGTGCTAATAGCGGCTCCTCGAATGCACTTTAGATGATAATATTGGAACAAAGATTTGTCGGAAGATAAGTTGCTTCAATTTAAAGAAATCCCAATTGTTTCGAAAATAATATTGCATAGTACACGGGAATACAAATACCTATCCGAAGTTGCACGCATATCAGACAAGGTATAAGAAGGAATGAAAAAGCGTGAAAAGGCGTGGCAAGACATTTGTGTTCCATCTCTTCTATCTACAATATATAATATCTTCTTAATTATTATTAAATTTTGAAAAAAAGATCTGAATAAAGTTCTGTAATTTTATTCGAGAAAAACTTTCAAATAACGATATAATATGTAACGCAAAATTTTAAGCATTAACAGACATGCAGGAGGTGTGTACGATAATGCACGATAATATGCGATCAGTAAAAGTTTTCTGGTTTACGAGCAAGATAAAAAGGTTTAGACAATCGCCGTGGTTCTGTCACAGCATTACGACGCGATTACGACGTACAACATGCGGCTGATTATGCCGTTGCGGTGGCTTATGCACGTACGAATATGTACATACATTGTGCATTAACACGCTATAGTATAATAACAGTTTGGCTAGCGTATGTATGAGACAAGACAAAAGATATAGGCGATCGCCACGTTAGTTAACGTATCATTATGATCATAGAATGGCAGATTGTGGTTGGTTAACTGACAGTATGATGAACATACCATGGGCAACGTTATGTTAATATTATGTTGATATCTAAATAGAACATCATCTACAGTATCGTTGCGGTTTATACATAGTTTAAGGTGTCTTTTTTGTAATATTTCTAAATAGATTTAATTTTTTGATAAAATTAAATCATTATCATGCTCGACCAAGCACCTATCTTTACTGTAGAATACTGAATAATAAATCGCACCGATTTGGCGGCGGTATTTTTAAATTTAAAATGATTAATACTAAAATATACATACCTAATATAGAATTAGAATCGAAGCTTCTATTATTGTTTTTAGTCATGCAAACTCAATTTTTGTTAGTTATCTTGGACAAATGCAATAATAGAAGTCGAAACGTGCAGAAGATACTTTCTGGAAATATTGATATAAATTAAAAAATATTTTTATACTTATTTAATTATATTGCATTAATAAGTTTAATTGTATTTAATTATAATTTAATTTTTGTAAAAAATTACAAGAAATAGCTCTCCTTCAATTAAATTTGTACAATATATACTATTATATGCATATATTTCTGTAACAAACATGTATAAATATAATTTTTTATTTTCTTTCCTTGTACAAATAAAGTATAAAATTATATCTATATATTTAATAATATTGAATTAATTTACTTTATAAAAAATTACAAAAAATGTTCTTTTTCAATCGCATTGCATTGTACATCATACAACAGTCAGTGTATTATATGCAATAAACGTATAAATGTAGCTTCTGAAACAGTTTTTGTATATATATTTTGTTTTCCAGCATAAGAATTGCATTTGGAAGAAAAACTAAAGTTGAATGCCTAGCATAGTAAGTTAAAAATAGAGATTGCAGAAAATTTTACCGCGCAGATAATATCGGAAGAAGCTATTTCGCGAGCCACGCTTGTGAGAGTATGTATGCCATTCGGGATATAGGTTGGATGGGACTTAATTACAAATATAATTAAAACACAGTGTCTGTTTATAAACCAATTTTGCAAGTAAAATGCCATACGCGGCTTCTCTCGTTATCACAAAATATAAATATGTTTTGCGTATCGCGCGCTAATAAAGAAGTGAAATAATTTATACGTAAAGTATAAAGCTCGCGCGCTCGCTAATGTTTAAAAATAATGTTTCCAGTCATCGTTTGTTATAATCTTAATTGCGTGCTGGTATACGAGCATCACGCGTGGCAGAGGGAAAATTTTTCGTACACTTCATATTTCGTAATACAAGATTTATTCAACGGCGCGAGCGCGAAACAATTCTCTCTCGCTAAAACAAGAAATATTGTGCATAATGTATACATATGAGCTTTAATTAACCTATTCACAGATATACACTATGGTTGGAGATAGAAGGAGATTTAATTATTCAAGAATGAGAGAGGTAGGCGCGGGCGTGTTATATTCCAGTCGCGTCTGCCTTAAACAATTCGTCCCTTAGAGTCGCGCCAACTAAACTTCGATAGTTACCTAATTTTAAATGAAAGGTTAAAGGTGCCGTCTTAATTTAGACAATGACAATCGTGATTGAATTGAAGACACAATATATATCTTTTCTCCTCAGAAAGGAATATATACTTCGAGATAATACAGAATTTAATTAAACTTGATACTGATTTTTTATTTTGCCAGAGAATGAGATAAATAATTAGATTTTTCGTACAATAGTTGATATTTAATTACAGAAATCTCATAGTCTAGACAACAATACAACCTATTTTCTGCATCAAAAGCATTTAAGACGGTCCCTTTATTCACAACGGAATAGCGATCGTCAATAACATGCGATAAAATATGTTCAATGACTTTGAAAGATATTGCGTGCTTTATTTAAAAGACAATAATCATATATGTTCCACACGCTGTGTGTGGCCGCACTGCACGACAATCGACCATGCTTATGCGACGTGTTTAATTAAAGATTCGGTGCAAATGAGTTTCGCGAGCACGTCGTAATTCGTACCTCTTAACCGGGTCACGAGGACTCGCACGGGTGCACGCATCTTCTGCTGATTATGGCCCGACAGGGTAGAAATATAGAGGTGCACTGTAGAACGAAACAGTATTGCAGCAACGCGGACCGTGTTTAACAGCTTTAGAAAACCTTAGAAAATTACGCTTATATAAAAGTAACGAAAAGAACTTCGTTACTCGCAAACTCAAAGAGATTGCTCTTATATAAAAGTAAATTTAAAAAATTTACGTTTAAGAGATAAGCTAAGATAAAATATATATATAAAAAAGACAATAAAATATTAATAAAATTCAAAAGATGTCATTCCTCCCCAATTTTTCATGCTTCCGTTGGATTTCAAGAAAGTTGCAGTAGATAAAATATTTTCTTTAACAAAAATATTTAATTTTATATATGAAGAATTATTAAACTAAATTCTTCTTTAACTTGGTTATGAAATTAAAATCTTGCATTTTTCAAATATTTATAGAAAATGTTTTAAAGAATTTATAGTACAGAGATAACGTTTTAAAATGTTAGTAATGTAAAAATTTCACAAAAAAAGTTACAATGTCTACACAAGGTTGCCTAATGCGCGGCAAAATGGACACAGCGTTATTCTTTTGTGTCGAGCGGGAAAAGTAAAAGAATGGTAGACATGCAAAAAAAAAACTCGCAATTGCAGTATAAGAAGATTGGCAGGCAAGGTATAAAGCGTATTATAAAGCGTTTTATTAAAGATCTCGCGCGAATACATTTCGCATGGCTGTCGGAACTTTGTGACCGCCGGTCATCTCGTTGCATCGTGCGCAATGCGTTTACGCATACTTTACGCATAATATGTGCGCATAAATTCGCGGCTTGAAAGCGCATCTAACTGAAAATGAATGGCTCGTGTTATAGCGTAAATTAAACTTGCACATGTTTCGCTATGCGTTTGTTACTAAAATATTGGCGAGAGTTATGAGAAGAAAGATAGTTTTGGAATGGAATGGCTAGAAATGATTGATTTCCTGATACTGATAAAATGATTTCTGCCTATGTCACATAAATAAATCCGACTGGCATAAAACTATTTTCGCATATATGCTAAAACACACGATATATCATTAAATTATGATGAGCGTGTTTGCCGAATGAATTAACGTCGTGCGCGTTTTTATCTTAAAATTCCTCGTTAATATTCACGATGTGATTGTAATTTTTATAAATATATTTATTGAAGTTTTATCGCGTTATAATCGACAGAATGTAATATAAAACTGTCGCCGATATCAGATGGGAGCGTCTTATTTATTGCATTTTCGTGTATTACAGTGCACGCAAAAATGCTAACGCGTGCGAAAAGTTTAATGCAATCACTAAATGGAATGTCTAACAAAGCAGAACTTTGAATTGTATATTCTTGTTTAAAAAAATATATAATTCTACTTTGTCTTTTACGTTATTAATTCCAAATTAGATAAGCGAAATAAAATAACACATAATATATGTATATACTCGAGTAGCGAGAATATTTTATTCAAAAGACATCGCTGTATTTTTATTACACTCTCGAAAAATTGGATTCCCAATTAAAACGTAAAAAAATGCAGGGACTGAGTGACTTCCCACGCAGTAAATCGTAAGGAGAAGCTACTGCAACGTGAAACTGCAATTCCGAGCAAGTCGAAAGTAAAACCACAGCAGCGACGCACGAACGTGGGTAAAATTTCTCGCGCACTCGGATTTCCGCGTTCCTCAGTTTTGGAAAACAAGAATTGAAAGCGATCTCCGTCCAGCAATTCCTGCATCATACGCATATCCCACACAGCAAAGACAAAAAAAGAAAGAAATTCTGCAGGACTTGTAAGAATACCTTCGGTAGCAATATCCCTGAAATATCTCATATAAGAAAGAATATTTTCATATTTACTAGGATATTCCGCTTTTCTTTCGTTTTATGGCGCTTAAAATATTCTCACTATCATATGAATTTTCCTTAAAATTTTCACACATCTCTCGTTGATTTTTTTTTTTTCGAATATTCTATATAAAAACACTTCATATAATGTATTTTTATAATAGTATTGACAAATAATTTAAGAAAAATCGATATATATATATATGTATGCAAATTTGCGATTCAATACATCTCGCAGATATTTGTGCAAAAGTAATCCGAGCGACGCATGTCTCGTTTGCAAGAGACAGAGGGATGCACGCCCGCGCTTACGAGATAGTGCGTGCCCTCGACGCGTCTCAGCGGTGCACGCGTGACATGCATTAATGCAACGCGACTCGGACGACTCTCGGCACTCCGATCTCGGTCTCTCGTAAAACGCTGTAGTGCAGGGCGTGATTGCGCCGCACTTAATGGGCCTTTAACCCCTGCGCGCTCCAGCGAACCGTTCCACGGCACGGAGACTTCCGGTACAATTTTCCCATTGAAGACAACCCCGCTGCCCCATTAAAATCCCCTCTCTTCCCCTCTCCTATCCTTTCTACTGCCCCTCTTGGGCTACGACGAGGCGAACACCTTTTCTCCTGCAGAACCGCCTTGGACCGAATGAAACTATAGCTCTCGAATGCCTTTTTCGATTTCGTTTTATTGTTGCACCATTTTGTGCTTTTATACTATTATTGTGTTTCAAAAAAATGAAGACACAAAGGAAAAAATTATATCTGTAGAATTTAACGATGAAGAGAAATTTTTAAAAATCCAGTTTATCACACTTTTAATTTTATTTTTAACTTTTGCGATTATGATAATTAAATGATGATAATTAAAAGCTTTCGCAAAAAAACATTTCTCGCGCGTCAATTTAATTATTTTGTTTTCAAAAATAATAATTATCATTAATTTACTGATAAATTTCCAAATCATTACGTTGCTGGGATGTGTTTATTTTTAATTAAGTTCGTGACTTTGATGTGAAAGATTTTAATTCCGCTAGGAAACGGTTAAGATAGCCTTGCGTCTCCCTTTTTTTTTCTCTTTTTCTCTAGCCCCCTATTCTTGTTACATCGTTCCCTTCGGTCCCCTTCAACGGATATGATGAATGGGACACTGAAGGATCGGCAAACCCAAATCGAGCAGCGAATTTTATGCTGTTGATGCACACGCGCGCGCGCGCGCGCGCGTCTCTCCCGTCCTTTCCACGACGTGACGGAAATTAAAGGGGCCGTAATTAATCCCCCACCCCTCCTAGGTGTTCCGAAACCTTGGTATCCGCTTTGAAGCGTATCTCCTCATGTTACTGAGAGAACGTTGCCCGGAATTACGTGACTGTACTACCGACGACTTTTACATTCACGTCAGGATGCCTACAGCCTATTTATGATGATAATTTGGTCGCTTCATGATCGAGCGAAAGAGATTCATAACGTTTCCGTGGTGTCATCGGAAAATATTCGGTGTTTCCACGTTCTCAAAAGTGTCAAGGAGATATGATCGCTTGTTCGAAAGCGTTTGTATGTGCTATGTAATATACTTTCGCTCATAAAAATGCGGACTAAGGAAGAAGAATGCTTGCCTTGCAAGTTACAGAGTTTCAACTTGCTTGTCGTTGTAATGTACACAATTTTGTAAAACGACTGCAAGGTACAAAATTACATGAGTTTTTAATGCAATGGATATACATCATTACGCAATAATACGGTTTGCTTACGTAAGTAATTAAGAAAGTTTTAAGCTCGCATTTTTGTTTATGATTCATTTTGAAGAAAGTTTGAATGCTACTTTATTATTTTGTAATAAAATCATGATGGCGACATTATTTATAAAATTATTTTCGTATGAAATTTATTTCGCTACATTTATTTCTCTTTAGCCATAATACAACTAATTTTCTGAAGATTTGAAGCGATCCTCTCTTATTTTGATTTATATACTCGTTACGGTAATTTTATTTTGTTGTATTACCGAGGCTTCCCTGCCAGCTACTGTTTATCATTTCAATGGAGAGAACATTTTCCCGTAATAGATTAATTGAGTATTCGAAAAAAAATGGTAGAGACGATCGTACTCCTCGAGTGTTTGGATCGGTGGAGCATTCAGTCTGTCTAGAGAGAAATCTTATCGGCTATAACAGGTACTTTAACTGTGCCTTTCGTTCTTTCATTTCATTCCAGCTCTTCAGTAAATATGACGAATGAGAGCGAAGGTTCCATGAGTGGTCCAAATTGAGCGGCGAAATTCCCTACGTTGATACTACTTGCGTATAGAGGTATCATGGTTGAACGACGATGATGTAGCGGAAATTGAGCGAACGAGAGATAATTAACTCCCTTGGCTGTCATCCAGAATATCTGTATTTTCGTCATACTTTTAGTAACGCCGCTCCGCGATTACTTCCGTCTGTATTTTCCGACCGTTTCATCGACGTTGTGAGAAAAAAATTTATTTTGAAAATACATTTGGTTTTTTTTTAAACGAGATCAGAGCAGATTACTTTTAACACGCGCTACAGTTTGTTGTTTATTATTCATTAATGTACTTCTTTAATCTCTTTGACATTGTTATTCCCTTTTAGCTGACGCGTTAAAAAAATATGTACATGCGGTGTACATGTTTTTGCTATACTATCCAGCGTCACGTTATGATTTTTTATACTGAAAATTTTAAAGATAAAATAAAAGCATATTAATATTATCCAAATGATAATTTCAAAAATACAGCAAGTAAAAATATAGCACTGTATGAAAGATTAAAAAAACATGAAAATATTATAAGCACAATAATATATATTATATTTTGTATTCCGTTAAATTATCCAGTACATCATGAGAGACAATTCGCAATGAAGTAAAAAAGGGAAAAGTGCAAAATTCACATTCAAAGTAAGGCAACAAGTGATTAAATGCGTAAGGAATAAAAATCACGATCCCAGGATTATCGCGTTTCGCATTGACATTAAAAAGGGACAGTCCCGAATTAAACGAGCGATCAGCTTCTCTATTTAGAATACGCGAGTTATGATAAGAGTTATGACAATGAAAAGCTGTCGCGGATTCTTAACGTGGAATGCTATCGTAACGAGCCTCGAATCCGACGTGTCGAGAACCTTAACGTCCATTTTCCACTGTGATGTATTCGTCTTGATTATTTCCTTCTCGAACGTCGTTGTGCAAGCACTCTTAAGTTCAACGTTCGTTAGCTGCCGTCAAAGAGACACGGAGGGACTTTGATTCTCAACCGGAAGCCTCTGGAATCGACAATCATCGTTTGTGTTCTCGTTTTATGTCTGTATATTTTTTCTTCATCCGAGATAGCTTGAGAAAACATCCGCATTTTGCTTTGCAATCTCGTCAGGCCATGGAATATTTGCCATAAAAAAATTCAATGAAGAGGAATCTCACTTTGCGCTTCAATTGCTTCAAGACTTTAATGTAATTATGTCGCCAAAGTTGAAACATAGTTGAAAGATTAAATGTGCAAGGAAGATCATGACACAGAAAGACAGACAATATTAGAATAGAAAATATAGAATAATTAACATTTATTTATGAAACCGAGTATGAAACCGTTTTCCTTCCTCTTTCTCATACTCAATCTTTTTATTAAATTAACATAATGTATAATTACAGATCTACCTCACGTGAAATATTATAATTTTACTACTAACGCGCCGATCGCATGTCCGGTTGCAATTAATCGATCCTCCTTTCTGCGAGTTCGTGAAATTCGCGGCTGCTCGAAAACTCCGAGATAGACACGCCCGATAAAGCTAGTGGTCAATTACGTATCGTACAAACGAGGGCCTGTTGAAACAAACTTGTACGACTGGCACGTTTGTGCCAGAGCCTGTATGAACCGGTCGTCGGGCTACTTAAACTCGCGTGTAACGCGAGTTGAAAGGCCATTTGAAATCCGAGATCCTTAGCACAGCTGTCTCCCTGCATAGTCTCCGCGTGCTGGTTGCCGAGTTGATGCCTCGCCACAAATTCAGAATGGAGAAAGAAACCGCATGGCCTTGTATCACGATATTAATTGAACTGCCATCCGCGCGATTCGATAATCAAAACGCATCGTCGTTCGGTACGGGCCACTAATTAGGCAGGCGAGATGAGGCGATGCATTGTTCCCAGTTTGCGTTCCAAGGGATCACGGAAATTAGTTAATTAAATTAGTGGCTGCGTGTGCTATCAATTGCCGCGATTTTTGTTGTCTCAACGGGCGTTTATCGTATTAAATATCAAGCTATTTTTATACTTTATTTTTCAAAAATGACTAAGGACATTTTGTATATCGCTCTTATATTTCAAAAGTGAGACAAAAATGTGATTTTTTTTTTATCTATTACGATGAATAAGTTACATAAACATTATCTTATCACGCTGAGAAAAAAAAATAGTTGTGGCAATTATAAAGTACAACTCTAAAATTTAAATATTTGTAACTAGTTTTAAAAAGTAACGAGAAGTAAAGTAATACTGAATATAAAATAGTAATATAAAAATATAGTATTCAGTACTTTAATTCTTATTACTTTTAAATTATTAGAGATGCTAATTTAGTAGTTGTTAAAATTACATTTTTCTCTGAGTGCAGTCATCAAAAAAGTGAACTAACTTGACTTCATAAATCATCGAAAGAAAGAATTGTTTTTTAAGAATTGTAAAATAAGATATTTTATCATGTTAAAAATAAAAATATAAATATAACAGAAATATAAAAATATAATATAAATATAAATATAAGTATCAGGCTGTTCCTCGCCTTGGTGAAATCTTGGATGAAATGAATTGCAATGTTCACTAAATGTTGATATTTTAATAATGATCTACACTCGGAGATAACTTAACTTCCGTGTTTTAAAAATATTCTCTTTGCTATTTAATTAAATTCAATAATCTTCTGTCAGGTCAAAAAATAGTCTTTCTCTTTTTCTGCGAAACTTAATTTTTTAAATTGTGTTACTTTCAAAGTAAGAGAACAATATATAGATTGCTGAAAAGATGTCAGATTATTTTACGTTAATATTTCGAAATTAATATTACGCGCCTCGCATTAATTAGTTTGGGCTCTGTGCTTCCTCAACCGTATTCCCGTTTCACAGGCGGTGTACATGACACGTTAGTAACTTTCGCACGAATTCCTACGCCATTTCGGTACCATGTTCATGCCTGATAAGTAACACTTAGCGAACACGCAGTATCTTAGCAATTTACATTCGCCAGCGTGATGTCGTCGCGATTGGAAACGAGTATTACACGAGAGTCTCGAATACGTCGCTTATCGTCGATACGAGGTATCGCGAACGCGATAAACCACGTCGTGATTAGGAATGACCCTGCATACGCGCTAGGTGCGATATTTTCCGTGAGAAACTCGAGGAACTTCTCTTTCCGGTGTCTACCCAAGACAAAGAGCATGGACTTGCGCCATTCATATGTAAAATTAATCGACAAAAATGAGAGAGATAAGACGCGAAGATGGTCAGTCTCTGTATCTCTTTTTATTCCAACCAATCACAATATCTTAGCGTTTTCGAGTACAGTGAGTTTAAATCCACCCCAGGACTATTCTCAAAAAGTATCGCATACGAAAAACTAGAGAAGTGCTATAATATATGTAACGCATATTATAGTATTTCTCCAATTTTTATGCGATACTTTTCAAGAATAGAGGCCCAGGTTGAATTAATGACATCACTTGCTCTACTTCGGTTTCTGATTGGAACTATAATATTTACTTTTGGGTTGATTGATCTTTCAATCATGGGATTCAAATTCAATCCACTGCATTCGAAAATTAGAAAGAGAGAATTAGAAAGAGAGGAAGACTCCCTCATCTCATTTTTGTTGATTACATTGGATAGACTATTAATTATTGTTAGATATGGATGATGCAGTCTACGCTTTTGTCTTTGGTGTTTACCGTGCGAGAATTGCAAGATCGCAGAATCGCGTGCGGCAAAATTTTTTTCACCGGAACTATAACTACTATCGCGATTCCGTCCGTCCTTTCGCGGACGGTCGACACGCACGCGAATTAAACCGACTGCTATTTTTCCAGGCGACGAGTGTCGATACTCGCGCGTATATCCCCGGGAACGGCTGTCCTAACAGGTTTCAACCACGCTCCACATTCGTCGGAAGGGTCAATGCACTGCGAGAGCGCGGTATCAGATACGATGACAATGCCGATATTTTGTCACGCGGCGAAAGTGTCCGCGATATTTCAGGGTAAAACAGCCTGGGAGAATCCGGGTAGCGCACGCGCGCCGCAATAAAACGCGTGATATTTTCTCCCGACGGAGATATTGAAACGCTCTTCGCCATCCCGTGATCTCGCGAAGCGACGATAAAGACGGACAGTGCTCGCTTTTGCGACCAAAGGAAAATCCTTTCCCGCGCGAAGAAGCCCGTTTGTTTGATCGGGCGGAACGGTGGTCGTGTCGTTATCAGGATAAATAACGATAATTTCGTCGATTATTCTCCGTCTCCCCATGCTCGTATCGTAAGCGTTATCATTTTGAGACGAAATTGCGTCGATAATTCAATCGGTGAAATAATAAATAATGCTTAGCTTATACAATACAACGGAGTCCTGGCGTCGCACAGTTCGAAACTTTATCACTGTATAATAAGATCTTTGCGTGACGTGATGTCATTGCGTATCGTCGACCAACCGTGTTATCAGTTGTGCAACGCAGTAGTTTCAGTGACGCAAGAATTCGCGAGTAGTTGATGAGTACGAACCGACGACCGGCTGCTGTTCAAGAAATTGCGGTAAATTAACTAGATAATCGCTGTTTATCACGCTCGAGATATGTTGTTTTGCTAAACGCTAGAATCAGTAGCTTCTGCTTCAAATAATCCACATGATCTTTTTTCTCAGCTAGAGACGACTTTTCTGACGACTTCGTAATAGAATTCTTCTTCATCACCGAGGTCTCCAATATTAGAAAGTAAGATGTGTTTAAATTTAATTTATGTAAATTAAACTTTGCCGGTATATAAAGAGATAACAAAACTTAATTCTTCACAAAGTATACTTTCAGAGAAATTTAAATCCTAACTAACGCTAAATGAGAAAAATTAAGAAATATAATGGTCAAAGGAATATTTTCAGAATAAATGTTTTGTAAAAAAGAATCGTTTTTATATATTCACTAAGAAATTTGCGATTATAAAAATAATACACTTAAATACAAAAAGAATTTTGATATATCGTCTTTTTTATAAGTCTTGAAGAATATCAATTTAGTTTTATGAGTGTATAAAACAAACACGTTATTACGACTAATTATATAATGCTTCTTCCACAGGGACAACTAAGAATAGGTAATATAAGGATAATTAAGCTTTTAATTGCGTCACGTGTACTCGAGAAACTTTGTTGTCTCACTTTTCGTGACTTTAGTTAAAGCTGTTTTTAACGCTTTCAATTTGTTTCCGCGTAATTTGGAAGATGAGCTCGTGACACTGCAAATTACATAGAAATATTGATAATGATTCTTAGAAACAGCATATAATTGAGATTGTTTCATAATATGTTATCAAAATCTATATCAGATTTTGATAACATATTCTCTAATCATCTTCCTTCTAATAATATTCGCAATTTTAAAATTATACATAATCTAATTTCTGAATTTAATACGTTCAAATCCTACAATTTTCAATAAAAAATACGTTATAATATAATTATATTTTCTTCTAAAATTTATTTTCGCAGTTCGATTCGCGAATTCTTTTAAAATATCTTGAAAGAGACAAATATAGATTTTGGAGAAAATGATAATCATCAAAAAAGATTGTCGATCATCAAGAAACTCTCCAGGAGAAATTCCTACCACTTTCTCATCGTATTTCGATCTTTATCTCGTGATTTTTCTTTATCACGCGAGGCGACTGCAAAAATTGTCTTATCGGCGAGTCGTAAAGGCACAAATTGTACTAAATCGCTAAGAAGACTCGCCGAACACTCGTTCCGGATCGCAACCCGGTTTTCTCGATATTCTGTCGGCCTCCGTCTCATCTTACGTTCATTTAAGATCGAAATTAATTACGACGTGGTGTAATAAAGGAGATGCATACTTTTATGAGAGAGCCGCGGAACAAGGCGATCACGTCGGTTCTTAAAGTTTATAAGATCACCTGTCCTTCCTTCGCTATTTTCTTCCTTGTTCTCTCTCTCTCTCTCTCTCTCTTACTTTCATCTTCTCTTTAATCTCATTTTTAAGCTGCGTGACATACTTCTCGCTGGTCATATCGGCATAATCAGTATGAAACGTGATCGCAAACATTGCACTTTTCATTTTCGCTTTCTATAATAACATCACGATTCATTCCGACGCAAATTAAAATAATTAAAGATGCTATCAAGGACATCTATAGAATATATATCTGTATAAAATTTAGTATCGCTGTTTATAATAATTCTTAATAATTACTAAACCATAAAAAAAAAATAAAATAAAAAAACAGCCTTCCTTCGTTGCACGCGGTAATCTAGCAATGGATTTATTATAATAATTTTATGACCAACGCTGGCATCGAGGATTATCATACACAAATTGGCGGCACATAATTTCCATAGGAATGAAAGATCGCATAAAATTTATGTGTATTTATGGATAACGCCATAATCGCTCGTATGTATCATAATATTATATCCATATGCAAATGTTACATTATGCAATTTGTAATGTTCATTTGTTCGCGAGACTTTCGTACGAACTGCCCGAACAGTAATCGTGCAGAAAAATTAGTTCCGGGTGATTTATGGGCGCGTTCTTCGGTGAAAATCGATTAAAGCGGGTAAATTCTTCCTTCTCTTTAAAGGACACTTCGACGATGCTTCCATTTCTCATCGGACGAGTGTTTGGCAATTTAAGAGTACATTCGTCTCTCGCGACGGGTGATTACCCTTGCAGATTTGCAGTCTGTCTTCGAATTACATCTCGCTACCCTCAAGAGCGCCCGTTCTCGATCATATCCATGTAATCAGACGATGCTCTTCGTTTGCGTATTATTCATAGAACGATCGATCTTCGAATGGCGTACTTCGTTGCTGAGATTATCAAGAAACTAACTGTATGCATTTTACTTTTTAAATAATGGATTTGAATTATGTAACTTAAAGATATTAAAAAACTTGACTATAATATTTTGAATATTTAGCATCACGAAATAATATATAATTATACGAAATGATACATAATTATAATAATAAAATATTGGTACAGTGCTTGTATTATATTATAACTGTTTAATGTTTTATATTATAAAGATTATTATCTAACAAAATAATTCTAATTAAAACAAAAATTAAGCAATGCATAACTTATATGTATATTTTATCAAAATAAAGACATTTGGTTGATAATTCTACTGATATTTACACTATGAAATTATTGTCGTATCTTGAAATTACAGCAGCGCTGCAATACTATTTATCGGTGCAAACGATTCGTTTCGTATAATTTATAGCTTTATCGATCCCACGAAAAACCCAGTATCATTTAATTCTTGCATCGTTTGCGACACCGGAGTCTTGCAATCATCATTCCCGCTTTCAGTTTTAACGATCGGAGGTGAGAAGTCAGGGCCACACCCTCACAGTTTCTCTATAACTGTATTTTTCACCCTCAACCCCCGGTTTTTCCGCCTGACCTGCTCGTAAACAATGAATAATTTATTCTCCCGGGCGATCATTCTCTGCTTTCGTAGCTGTCATCTTGTCGGATAGAAAACGAGGATTCGGAGAGAAATAAGAGAGAAAAGGAGAGACTCATCGATGAGATGCGTGTCGAGTCGCGTAAAATCGCGCCGTCGTTGCAGTTAAATAATTGGATATTGTCAAGAAAGAAGGGAGCCTTGCTGCTCGTTATATCGCGCGTTCGCTTAGACGAGAGAAGAATAGCGAGTTCAATAGACATACCCTTCGGATCTCGCCATAATACGGCGAAGGCGGAAGAAAGCCACGCTAAATTTAGCGGCATTATAAATCTCACCTTCCGCTTCTCCCCTTTCGGAAAGAGAGCATAAGTCACGATTATGAATTTTACATGAACAGTTCGAGCAGAACTCGCTTATAAAGTGTAGCGACAAAGAATAAGATGGTTTTGTCCAAGACTATGTGAAAGAAACAAACAATTGCTTGCATAAACCGTCAGAAATATACGGAGAAAAGGGAAAGAAAGAGAGAAAAAGAATTCACATCGACTGATATGACATATGCAAAGGAAGCTCCTTGCACTTATCTTACGTAACTTTTGTCACATAATCAACCCGTGACAGGTCCTTACGCAATCACACTACACAATCGTCCTCTCCTTTCCTGCCCTTCTCCGAGTGGGTGCGCCCTGACACACAAATCGTCGGCGCGCAATCTCTGTGTGCATCAAACGAAAAAGAGTACGTGATAATGCTTAGGTACCAAAGGCGACGACAGGTCGTTTGCATAGGCTCCGCACATTCCTGGCATACCGGCACGTCCCACCATCAAACACTTTGTACCATGTCGCATATTTTTATCCACTGTATAGCAGTGAACGAATGTTTTAAGTTCGTACACAATGCCATGCCATACCTTCGTTCTTTCTATGCTTTTCGTTCATTTGCTGACATCAGTTGCGAATTTTTTGAGAATTTATTAAAATCATTGGAGTTCATAAAAGATCAAATTTTACATAGATCGGTAACAGTCTGGCAAAAAGCTGATTCTAAACTATATGTGTAATAATTTCGATATATCCTACATATTATGTAGCTAATATCAGAAAAAATAAAGAATAATACAGGAAAAAATTGGATAATAGTCGAAATATCGGTAAAATAAATAAAAAATCTCGCAACATGTAAGGAAAGGTCGGATGATATCGGACAGCTAGTATGAGACAAGGATTGTTTAAAATTTTAGATGCGTGGAATTATTTGTTAAGTTACTAACAAATCCATGTGCATATATATGAGACTGTTCCATACTGAGATAAAAAGCCACAATTTTTACGAGTTATTGTACATTTTGTTATGTATACAATTATTTATGTCAATACGGAGTTACATAACTTCATCAGTCACATTATTAAATGTAAATAGAATTTCATTTTTACTTCGCTAATATAAAGCATCTATTATTCTTTAAATTATGGATTAAAAATATTTTTTATTTTAGAACTGTTGGTTTCATACAATGTTTTTTCGTTGCGCGTTATTTGGATAATATCATATATGGAGAATGAGATAAATCATGATATGAAGAGGAAAGCATGATATTAGCTGTTAAGAAAGTAAAAAATAAGTAAATGACAATAAGAGAGGCGAGTGACATAGATAATAGTATAATCTATCAAAAAAACATATTTTTGAACAAATATATTTTTGTCTAAACTCCAATTTACAAAAACAAGAAAATATAATGACATTTAAAAATATAAAAATCTTGGTTATTTCCATTTTTAGAAAAATACATTAAAAGAATGTTTTGATATAAGAAGAACGTTTCATATTATGTGTATTGCACTTAATTGTTTGTCAGGAAAATAAAATCTCGAAAAAACCTAAAATATCCGATATTATTCGAGTGGTCGACCTTTCCCTACATGTACGACGGTGATATTATCATCGTCGATTTATTAGCGATTTAAATGCCTCGGGAGCATTTTTATTTCCGGGTTCAGAATGTTAACGCGCAATGCGACAGTGCGACTGGTCAGGTATTTTCCTCTTGTATTTTCAATCCACGATCCCGAGGGTGAAGTTCACTTTACCGAGCGGGAGCATTCCGTGCCGAGACTAAGTAACACCATGGAAAGTTTTCAGGATGCGTTGTTAAATTATGAGCCTAATTATGCAAAAATATGCGTCCGACCAGCAGAATGGAAAGCGACGGAGTATCGGTATTTCGATAGAACAACGAATAATCCCATACCTCTCGAGTTCTAGTTCGTTTTTGTCACTTTTTGCGCTAGAAAACACCGGAGAAGAATCCTTGGCTCGTTAGCAATAATGTGTTCCACGACAGGTACACGTCACATTGCGAAGATTCTGAGCTCGTCTCATATTTGCGAAACTATCGCGAAAATGGAAATATCGTCGGTATGTATCGATGTAAATTTGCAAAAGATAGCTTCATCTATGCTGCATTTACAGAAACACAGCAATTATAATCTTTCTCAATTCGAAATATAAGATATTGTTTATTTAAAAACAGAGTATGAAAAAATCAAGCTAAAATTTAATGACATACAACATTTTTTTTTTAAATAGCAATTAAGCTGAAGCGTCGAGATGCTACACTGAAAAAAAAAAAATCGTAATTTCAAAGAAATATCTCTTTGCTCGTATTCAAAAAAATTTCTTTGGATCAATGAAAATTTCTTTGAAAATAAGATATTGTATAAAGAAATAAGGTATTTTCTTTGAAATTAAGATTTTTTTTCAGTGTAATAATCAACAAATCATCAATGTATTACAACAACTGGAAGGTAATAATAACTGTTCAGAGATATTTATAGAGACGCGAACAAAAACAAAAAATTAATGAGATTAAAATAACGAGTTCCGAGAAAAAGTGCAGTAATTAGACGGAAGTAAAATTAATTATTCGTAATCAAGAAAGACAGCAGACTAAGTCAAAGAGAAAGTGAATCAAAGAGTCATTTTTTAAATTCGAAATCCGATTTACGCTCAAATCCCCTCCCCTGTTATTTTGTCCCGCAATAATCATAACTGGTGACACGGTACAAAGACGAAGGGAAACATGCATTCGTTGACACGGGGGAATGGCAAAACAATTTAATGAGCCGAATAACGAGCGTGGTTTACAGGCTATAGTACGTCGGTGCAGCCTCGGACGTTTCGCGATTGACAATTTAGTGGGCGTGCCGCGCGGGTTTACATTTGAGACGATGATCCTCGCGGCACTCGCGCATTACGGCCTAACGTTATTTATTGCGTTGTTTTATAAGGGCGACTGGTTCGCCTTGGGATCTAGATTCGCTCGTCCTTAGAGCGATTCGTGAATTGCGCAAATGCGCTACGCGCGCCGGATGCGCAGACCGTGTTGATCGAGAAGTAGTGACTTGCGGAATTGCAGGTGCACGAAAAAAAAAGAACAAGAGTTTCGGTAATCGTTGAGTGGCAATCGTTGCGTGTCGGGATTGAAGAATAGCCCCTATCTTGGGACGAGCGATTTTCTTCGTTTTTAATTCTTCTTTTTGTTTTTTAATGTAGAGTCGTCGGTATCTCTTCTTCGTGTATACATTTTGAAAAATACGGAAGTTTACACACAACAAGTCGATAGGCGAACGCCTTTAGAAATCAAGATACGATTTGATATCAATATATATATGTATAATAAATGTATAAAAGCAGAACGAATGGATAAAAGTACATTCCATCGGATTTGACGCGATATGTTTAACAAACACGTGTCGCCCCCCTTTGAAAATAATATTTCTGAGATACACGAACGTTGTTTTCAATTGAAATGTAATTGTCGCGGTGGCGCAACGGTGACTCCGAGTTATTTCACAGTCAGAAGCAGCCCGAGTACGTACAGAAATGTGCATAAAGCACCAACTCGAGCTAAAATAAACGGCATTTTGTAACGCTGCCAAAACTCGTCGGTTCGTCCGAGCTTATCACGCGTCGTGCGCCATAAGGAGAGGCATTGCACTCGTAAACTATTAGAACGTCGACGGCAACGGTAGGATTAAAGCTATGCAATTTTGCTTCTGCACTGCACGTGCACCTGACGTCGTCGCGTCATTGATCGCGGTCAATGACGAAGGGGTGGGAGATGCCAAAGCACGTGCTGTCGTTTTACTCGTTCCTTCTAAATCTTGTTACTTCACGTGTATGTTATTTTAGATTTTCAGAAATTCCTGACTCATTCAGATTTACGGATACCCTACGGAATATATATTATTTCATTTTTGTTTTTGTAAATGTACGTTAAGTATTTACTTTACTTTTATTTTTCTATTAGCAATTATTGACTTTCAACTTTTTGCTTCAAATTTGTTTTTCGTAATCATCGTTCCTATTTTTATTGTACGAGTTACTAGTTTTAAAGCAAAAGTGTATTTTTGACCCGAGTATATTATATACAAAAAATTGAGATACGATATGTAAAAAAAATCCAAATATTACTTCAAATTCACTTTACATTAGAATTTTTTAATTAGTTTTCAGATTATTAAGGGTCCATTTAACGCTCACAGCTCTTGAACAACGTTTGTCTTTGTTTAAAAACAAAGATAAAATGATTTCAAGAGCGCCGTGAGTGTCAAATAAAATGCAGCTTAAGAGATCGCACGCAAAATACGAGTAAAAAGCGTCTCTTAAGCGGCCGCTCAGAATTTTTTGGATTCGCTTCGTCGACTCGTTCGTCTTCTTGCGCATAGATAGCACTGAAGTCGAGAAATCGGCGCGCGGGAAATGTAATGAATTAATACAGGCGTGTCGGACTATCTATATACCTCCTCCTGCTCGAAAGACGAGATAACCTCGTAGTAGAACTGCTCCGCCATCGAGAGGTCGATCTTGAGGGACGTCCGATCGCTCTCGTCGCACCGCTCCTCGTCCTCGCTGCCGTTCTCGACACTATAATCCTTTATCGCCACACTCCGACGAGACAGCATCTCGATAGTGCCGCTTTTCACTAGCTCCATTTTCGTTCGGATCGTCTGCTTCTCTTTCCGACGATCCCCGTCGAATTTTAGCTGTCTGCAGCTGTTCGTTTTCTTGCTCCGTCAGAAATTTATGTTATTTCAGATCTTCTTTCACTCGCGGCGATATTGCAGAAATGCACCACGCATATTCTCTTCTTACACACGTATCGCTTTTCGACTTGTTGCCTTTCTTCTCTCCTTTCGACTTCTTCACTTGACATCGAAATTTTCCTCTTAGTCTTCTTCAACTTAAACGACTTCGTATTAAATAGATAGATATTTATATATATATATATATGATATTATTATTATAATTATTATTTGTTACTTGGCGTAATATAGGTATTATTGTATGAAATTCGATTACAGGACTTATCACAGCTGATTTACTTTTGGTTAACTTTCACTATCGTGGCGCGGCCAGACAGGTTTCCCTTTAGACGCTTTCCTTCCCAACACGCGTTGGCCGCGCAACTTCGGCCGAGAGAGTCTAATTATAACTACTGTCGAGACGCGTTAAGGATAAACGGCCTATTTGATTGACGATCCTACTCCGCGCCGAAGTTTATCACCCGCGTCTGCGTCTTCCGAGACCTTTCGCCGAAAAAAATGCGTGTCGGAGCGATGCGCCGTCGATGCGAGAGCCGGCGGCTCCATTAAGATCTTTCGCGAGCAGCCTCTCGCCTGGTGCTTTTCGACGTTCCCGTTTTTATCACGAAAGATGAGGAAGAACGCCAATGTTACGCCGCGCGCAGGTGTATCCCGCCTCGCATTCGTAAATTGCATCCTCCAGCGTCGCCTTTCTTTCAAGGCCCTTCGGCCACGACGCCTCCTCTCGACGTTGTTCTCCAATCACGCGCACAAGGCAAATTCGACCGGATTCAGGGGGAGGAATGGAAGCGCGAAAATCATTAGGCGAAATTAATTTTGCACACGCGCACTTAATTTCAACAGTTCGCACACATTCTCGCACACTTTTCTTCCAAACGTTCTTCACACGTCTTGCGATCCCGTATCATCCGTAAGCGAACGAACACTCCACGCGTTATCGATTTCCATACTTCTCCTTTTCTACTCCGAGATCGCAGGCAGTTCGCCGACACAGACATCCGGTAGACTTTCTCATACAGGAACGATCTTCTTCCCGCCTAGGAGTATATATAATATGTTTCTCACATTTTCACGCTGATCGAAGCATCGACGGAATTTCGCGGACGGTTGCAATCGGTCGTCGTGGTACCGGGTTAAGCGGCTTCGGTTCGCCGGAGAGGAAAATGTCAGGGAAGTACGGCGCGGTGAACACCGCACAGCTCAAGAGAGAGAGAAGCCTACGCGCACGCTGGCAAGGCGCGAGCGAACTGAGCCGTACTAACGAAAGAGCACGTATAACGCGGCCGTGCGGCAATACTAACGCAGTGTCAACCAACACCGACTCTAGATAAGCCCTGTCGCACGACGAGAACAGAATCGAGACCGACAGTCTGCAGGGCAACGGATAAAAAGGTTTTACGTGAGAGAGTCGTTGACTAAAATGCAATCGAAGCGTATTTATACGGAAAAGAAAAATCCAGAAACTCGTATTTTCCTGATTTTTTCGTGATTTTCCGAAAAAAAAAAAACAGAGGGGAATGATCGCATATAGCAAATATTATAATATATAATTATTGTCAAATATTATATTTCTCTAATTTAATTATATTGTATCAAATATTATAATATTAGTTTATTAAATTTAATTAAAGCTTAAAATAAATCGTGTTTGATATTACGTAATTTTCAACTATAAATTTGGTTATGACGTAGTTGTAATTTAATTATAATTAATATCACGCTATTAACACGTCAATTGAAGAAATTAGATTATAATTTGATCTTACATTGGATTATAATTTGAACTTACATTGCGAGTAATAATATTAATAACAAAAAGTACGTAGCGATTCTTTTTAAATTTTTGCGTTAATATTCCAAAGGAAAGAGACGAATATTAGAACACTTTAAATGCGCATAGAAATTGCAGAATTTCCAGGTAGGCAGATATGCCAGGAAGAACGAGGAATCTGCTGAAATCGAAAGATATTAATAGAGTATCTACAACGAAACGGCAGGAGGGCACTGTACTAAGAATGGAGGAAATGACTAACCAATGTACAACTGCAACGGGAAGTAGTAGGGTCGGTTTTGTATGCGAGATCGCGTGGCAACGCTGTAGAACTGGTTTTTGGCGTAAAACATGTGCCCGCGTTTAAAATGCGAAGATTGTACAATACGTTGGTATATACACAAAGCAAGTTTTTTTTAATCACACCCCTTAAAGCGTACTTCCGGAAATTCTGGAAATTGGAATAAAGCTCAAAAACTGGTTTCCTCAACGCGAAGGGAAAATAATTTCCACTTACTTTACTTTTTGCTAAACAGCTCGAACTTCAAGATTGAAATTAGTGTTTAAATAAATATACGATATTTAAATAAGAATTATTGACAAGCAGACTACTGATATGAATTAGGTAATGTTAATGATTTAATTACAGTAAAGTAAATTATAATTAATAAATGATTATAAATAATTATAGATGTTTCTCATAAATAAAAATAAAATTTATTCGCGCGTAAAGCAATATCTCTCAGTTTTTTATATTTAATTTGAGACTCAGTTTATATAAGATTTGAAAATAACCTCAACTGTTATTTAAATCTCATTCCTTTTTGATGAATAATATTTCTTATAAAAAAATACATATACAAAAATGTAATTTATTAAAATTAACTAACTGGTATTAGTGTAATCAGCCTTAACAAACTCAGTTTGTCTTAGAGAACCAACGATGGTGCAAATCCTGACAAATTTTCTTGGCAAATCCTTACTTGGTAAATTCTAAAGCTTTAATTATATCATAAATTTAATAGAAACAAATGGCTTCTTGCCATTTTATGTAAAAAATATATAACAAAACACAACATCAATTATATCTCATTTGATTAATACAGAATAATTCATCATAATAATTTCTCGATTATTCATTAAGTAATTATCCATCCATCAGAAGACATTGTGTGGACTTCTCAGATAAGTTACTCAACAATAATTATGTTGCTGAAGTAAGAACCATTGGACAATAAAATCCAAGAAAGTGTTTTGCTGAAAACTGTTCTGATTGGTGCTTCTAGATACTTTTGAGTCCCTAAGAGCCCTCGAAGTCGTCAATACTGCCGTGTGAGTGTTATAAAAAAGTGAAGGAAGAGGTGAGAAAACTATCACGTAAGTAAGAAATGTTGTCGCCAAGTCGTAAAGTCGTATCATTGAACGAGTGTGAAGTGTGCAGGATTAACTTGTATTACAGGCGAATTAAATTATGATAGAAGATGTCACTTTTTAAGATGCGTCAACTTTTAAAAAATCTGTTTTTTAAATTTTATTATTGTCAAAAATGAGTGTTTAATTTTAAAAATCGTGCAAAATTCGTACGATTAAAATATTAGTGTAAGAGCAACTTGTTTCACTTTCTTCGTAAGAATTCAAGGAAATTGAACTCATGATTAAAAAAAGTTCAATTTATGTTAATATATAAATCTCAAGTTTTTAAAAAAGTTTTACTATATTAAAGTTTTAATTAAAAAATACGTAATAAGTTACAACTTTTTTCATCTTATATCTATTATGTAAAATATATAAAATAATAAAAAATGCAATAAATTATTGAATAAATCTGTGCGCTCTTATAAATAAAAATATATGATTTGGATTTAAATACAATATAATACAAGCTGCAAATGCAAAAATGAATGTATTTAAGTATTAAAAATCTAATCTAGGATTTAGTTTTTTCAAATTTGATATGAAGTCTACATTTTCTTAAAAATTCTCAGGTCAGCGCTAAAGATATACGTGACTTTACACGCGGTGAATACGGATACGAGAAGATAAAACGTCCGACGTTGCATCGTGCAAACTGTGCACCTTGCATCGCGATAAAAGAGCTTTCGAGTGGGTACTGAAAGTGTGCGGAAGCCTCCATATATGGTGGCTAAAAGTGCAAAGAAACAAAGGCAAAGTTTCAGTGCGTTTAACCATATGCATCTTTCCCGACAGCAATACAATTTCTTTCCTTTCATCATTCATAAAACTGTCAATGAATCGATCATTAGTCAAAGAATTCACAAATAAATGTAAATGTAAGAAACTTAAGATATCAAATATTTTTTTCAAACATGGCATTTCAAATATTTTCCCAGAAGATCTCATCATCAGAAGTATTTTTCTCGATAATTATTGTTATCAAGAAAATTGATTTCTGTGAAAGTTTTATCTAAATTAACTGATTTGTAAGATAGCTTAAATGCATACAAAAGTCCTCTCAAAGCATGCTCTTCGTCCAAAATATATAAGAATATAAGCGTAAGAAAATAACAAAAGCAGTGGTTAAAGCTACATACACGTATGGAGTAGATAAAGGATAAGTGCCTTGCCATCGATCATGATTAACCACGCCTCAATTAAAGCCAGCTAATTGCACAACATGATGAACGTAAGTCTTCATCGACGGATGCTGTCAGCTTGCTAAGGCGCAATTGTGTTAGCGATGACTCAGAATTGAGATTAGCACAAGAGCCACTTATGGACGTAAACGAGGCACTTTAACCCGATAGAACTTAATCCAATCGTTTTTGAACGATACATGAGACCGGATGGTGACCAGGCAATAAATTATGGTCGCCGGTCAATGAAACATTAAGAGAGGGGCAAATGAAGGCAAGCGATCAATGTAGTAATGCGGTGAAAAAAACGATGAAATAATACGACTTTAACGTTATGGCTCCTTTAATTTAAAATTTCGTGCCTCGTTACGCTTAATAATTGTTCCATACCAGTCGTTTACCTTACTATTCTCGAATTGCGTCAAGTACTTTTGCGAATTCTGAGGTTGCATTATACCTCTGCACTGTGTGCATCTAATTATTATAATTAAATGGGTATAATATAATTGCCCATGCACTGTTCCCGTCATAAAGGTGATAATACAGTGTGGAATTATGCGACGATATTATACGCGTATTACATTAATGATATTCTACGGGGTACCATAAAGTCGCAAATAACTTTTGTCACACTCATATATACGTTCATTTATTAAAAGAGAGCGTAATCCAAATATCCAAAGTTTCTGTCAAAATATATAATGTGTACTACTCTCTATATTTCATTTTAATTAATTTTATTTTATTTTAATTAATTGAACTTTAAAATTTAATTATTTAAGTAAATTCACTTGGATATAATTCTCTCATACAGTATACATCTGTTTTGTAAATGATTATCGGTATAACCTTTGAAAATTATATCAAGATATTTATTTCATTTATGGCTTATTTAACAAAAGTGGAACAAAAAAAATTTTAATTAAATTGCAAAAAAGGCAAAAAAGGTAATTCGAAACGATGAAGAGTCTACAAATGTGCGAAGAAAGGTTGATTTAAGCTTCTTTGATGACATATCTTCGAATCACAGAGTTTTATCAAAAGACAAGAATGTTAATGGTGAAGAGCGTGGGTTAGGCTGTGTCGCCGTATAAGATGAAGATAGTGACCATTTGTTGAGGAGGTCTTGACCGCATCTACGAGGAAAAGCAGGCGAGAGTTATCGGTGCATCTATGGCAGGATGCAACCGACTATAAGCGGATCCACGATACGGGTTTATCGCCCGAAGAACAGGCATAGAAGAGAACCATTTGACTTTTCATTCAATTCCATTAAAATCCCTGTCATTTTCCCGTTACCCTGGATTTTGTTCGTTTCTGCTATACATTGTACACGTATATACATACGTGTATGTATGATTTGTGAAAGAGCATCGACAAAAACGCGCAAGACGTAAAGCAAAAATCGCCGGCGCGCTCAAAAAGAAGCGAAGCTTGCTCTTGTTAACGCTGCAATCACAGCGCACGTTGTATATCGAAGTTTAATGTCGTATGAAAGGAGAACTGAAAAATAGTCAAAAAATAATTACACGTGAACAAGAAACGCTGGTGAAATGACGGCGAGTAAACGACTTCTTTTTAATCGATACTTCCAGAACTTGTTATTCTTTACTTGATTGTTTCTTTTGTTGTCCCGTTTAATTTTCATACGTTTTTTGTTTGCCTCTCGCCCATTGGATTTTATTGTTAAATTAAAAAATTCTCGACAAAGACGCTTTTGAGGAAAACATGTTGTGTAAATATGTCACATCCAACTAAAGAAATCTCTCTCTCTCTCTCTTTCTTTCTCTTATCGGTGTTATTTCTAGTAGAATTTAATAAATCAAAACCAGTCTTTGTTTCAATTTATTGATGAACAATGTTCACGTTTCGAGATGCGATGCAGACTTGTACCTATGTACACCGACAGGATTGAGAGCATCTAAAGCTCTTTTTAACGACAAGTGACGTTTAATCGGATACCGGAGTAGAAACGTCTCGAAGGATCATGATGTATATATGCTGTATATACGTTGTCGTATCGGCCAGGGAACTCTCGTTTGATGGAGCTTCAGAAAAGAAGAACGTAATCCGGGCAGTCTGCAACGCGCCCTTCAGTGAAATTCAGACAAAGGTGAATCGCATTCGTCACACTGTGCTGCAGAGACGCGGATATTTTGCCAATTCTTTCTTAAAGAATCGAAGAATGTCGATAATTTATAGCTGACAGTTGTCGTCAATCGAAAAATAAAATCAGGAAATAATATCGAGAAAATAAAATCCTGCTACATTACGACGCAATAAAAACGTATATTTCTATATTTTCATGAGAATCTATTTTAATCACGTTATTTTCACCACTTTCTTATTGTTTTCCAGATAAGATCATAATCTTTCGAAATTCCGTTCTTTTTTTGTTCCAAGGTTGCTTTTAAAAGAGACATTTCAACGCTCTTGCGACTAATCGGTCGATACGTCGCGACTAGACGTGATGACGTTGTCGGGACATCAGCTGCCATGAATGGACTGTAACGTAATTAAGATTCCAACGACGCCGGGGTTAGAGTATGCGAACTTCGTGGAATACTCGAAGAAGACGAAGAGAGCGGCCTGAGAGAGAGAGAGAGAGAAAGAGAGGGAGGGGTGGAGGGCGAAGAGAGAAGGAAAATGTCGGGATCCAACAGCCAACTCCTTTGTCTCTCTCGGCTGCTATGCGCAAAAGACGAATGATCAGCCTTTATATACACATGCGAGCCATATTTCGGTAGCTCCATAGCTGCATTTGGTGCATTATTTTTCAATATTTAGCCATACTTTGTTCCAAAAAATGTTGAAATATAACTTGTTCATCTAATAAATTAAAGATAAGAATGTCAGGGGAAATTGTCGCGATAATTAGGGCACAATAATAATTGTTTGTATAAATTCTTAAACGTCTTTTAATTTCTCAAATTATTTTACAACATAAATATATATCTCGAAGAACATGTCAAGAATGTAAATATGGCTTCTTAAACTAAAAGTTATGTGGTTAAAACAAACTTTCAGGTTCTTATTCGGGTTCATTCTTTTTATATTTTGTTCAACAAGATTTTCAGACAATTTCAGAAATGTGGGACCAAATACACGAAAAACTGGAAAAAGTTTACACCTTTCCTGGGAAAATGCGTTCCGTGGAATCAGCTTGTACATGTATATGCAAATGTGTGTACGATAACAGTGAAAGAGAAAGAGAGGAAAATGGAGAAAGAGGGAGAAAGACGAAAAGGAAAAAAAAAAGAGTGAAGCCAGAAATAGCACTGGCTTACGCCGTAAGAAAGAAGAAAAAGAGACGGGAAAGACGAAATCTCGTCGACTTCTCCCCTCTTCGACGACTTCTATCTCGCTCTTTTCTTTCCTCTGTCTTTCCCTCATGAGTTTCTCTCGTCTGATTCACTTCTCCATGCATCCTTCCTCTCTGTTCCGCCTCTGGATACAGCAGATCGAGCTGAGCCCCGCAGCGGCATAAGTGACTCGGCGAAACATATTCATAATGACACGAGTTACAATTCTTACGTGTCTCCGAGGTGTGGTCGCACCACCTACGCAATTCGAATAATTAGTTGACAAGCACAATTTATCCTCGTCAATATGATAGCTCGTATTTTTCCAATACGGATATGTCTATGTCATGCTTAGATTATGCATGCTTGAGTCAGAAGTAATAATGTGTCGTGTGTGTGAAAAAAACTCTTCTCTCTCTCTTTCTCTCTTCCTATTAAGAATTTGATTTTTTCTGTATTTGTAGTCTGAAGTTTCATTAATAAAGAAAATTAATTAATAAAGCGAGTCGAATATTTTATCCAATAAGTTTATAAATTATCTCAATTAAAAATCTTCCTTCACAGAAAATGTTAGCGAACAATTTCTCTCTTTTTTTCCTCTTGCGAAAAGATCATCTACTTTTATACCACTGGTCATCATGAGGATACAAAAATAGATCATCTTTTTGTATCATCTTTGTATATCTTAGCCGATCGAGTGTTCAGAGCTATGAGAGGCAAGAGAAGAATTTAACGACGACGTAAACTTCAAATTTAGTTCTCTTCTTTTAAAAGTTGAAGTGGCGAATGATGCAAAGAGCCGATTCGAGATTCCACGATTCTTCGGGACAAAAGGAAACCGGACTAAAAGTGACGGACGAGTCAAGTTTCAATGTTCCCGAAATGTGCAGAGGATTACCGCGAGCATCAAGATACGACGGTCATTACTCACGAGACTGTTTGCTGAATAACGTAACCGTGTGATCCGGTATATGCACGCAAATATTAACACGTCTCCATTTTACGGAAGTTCCTCGACCCCAGCATGTATAATGGAGAATCCTCGTTGCCCTGCGGCACTACGTTAATTCACCTAAACACGAGGACCAATGCGCACGTAGGATTCTCGTGTGCGCTTCGTAACGCTGTACAATTCGGCGTAATCCAATGTAAGCACAGGTTAGATACGCCAAGAAATACAACCTCTCTTCCTCGAATTCGCACCTTCCACGCGGATCTCGTGGGTTATATTACTTAATGAACATGTCTTCAATGCACTGTGTATGAAAATCTCAAATTAAGATCTTATAATATCTTCCTGAAGCGTCGTGTTTTTAATTAACGAGACCGATGAGCCGTGAAATCGCGTTGCCCATGTCGCTGTCAATTTGACATAATTGAAAAACAGTGTTTAATCTTTTACGAAGACCGTCCTTAACGTGCTGAAAAAGGTAGAAATTTGAAAAGAAGCTATTATTAAATCTTATTTAATCCTACAATTTAATCCTACAATCTTAATGCAAAAAGTATTGATAATCTAGTTAGTATCAGATAATATAAAAAAGATTTTTAATTATGATGTATTTTAATGATTTTAATAATTAACAAATATTAAAAAATTTTTTTATTTTATACATGATCCTGATCAATTTTTCAACATTAACTCTGCAATAGTTTATCATTTGATGTGTCTATATTTGAAAAATATTTTTAAGATACCTTTATTGTATTATCTGTTGATTGTATTATCTGTTGTATTCTTCTAACCATAAATATGTAAATAATAAAAAAAAAATTCTTTATGTACAAAAATGGAATAAATAAAGATTCTTATGAATTATTTGTGTTAGAAAAGTGGCGACCAAGAATTTGTTCATGTGAAAGTCATCGTATACATACATTTTTTCCAAGGAAAAATCGACGCCCACATGATTCTTGCATCGAGCGTTAGCAATAAATATACTGTTACGTTATTAATTATAGAAGGAATTTTACTTCATTTAGCTATTGTTTATTGCATGACAAGAAAGTATTTCTCTTTGTAATTATCAATTGATAACATACATCTATATTTATATGTTTAAAAATTTCTTCTGAACATTAGTAATCTTTATTCTTTCACGAAAGGCTCTAGAGGGGGTCAAAATTTCAGAAGAAAAAAAATTCAAGTTCTCGTGGAATCTTTGATGCATGTATAAGTCAGGTATAGAGATCGGCGATGGAAAACGGAAGGAAGCATAACCGCATCCAGCCGATTTCCGACGTCGCAAGTGGGACATGCTAGAGCAATACGAGGTGTACAAAAGGCCGTTATGCTAGCAATGCATTGCGAAACGACGGCGAAGAGGAAATGGGTCAAACGATTCAGCTGTCAGCTCCCGCGGTTCTCTTGTAGTAAACGCGTGAAGAGACGCAGAAGGAAGATAATCGTGTTGAATACATTCTGAAGAGGCTACTTGCTTGACCAACAGCTTAGGCTTTGAGCTCGAACGATAAGTATCATGTCGAGATTGATTTTCCAAAAGCCACGAGAGTTACATATGACCAAGTCATGTGTGTCACTATTCTTGTTTTAAAATCAAACAAATTTTTATAATAATTCAAATTAAGTTAACTAATGTCTACATTTTAAGCAATAAATCTTCACTTTTGCATATAGATATTTGTAGAAGAAAAACTTATATATAATCAATTTTAATTATTTAAAAAATATTTTTAAAAGAAATTCTAATCATAATAAAACAATTTTTCTACTTTTTGCAGAAATGTGTATGTACACTGAGAAAAATGTTCTGGATGTATCAACAAGAAGTACAAACAAACGCATTCTGATCATACCAATCAGAATTCTGTGATTAAATTTCTGATTATTTCAATTAGAATCTTTGATAGATTTAACTATAAATGTCTGATTTACAATTAACCTTTGTGGATGTGGTAAATTAATCTTTGTGGTAGAATTCCAATTAATGTAACCAGACATTTTTTCCAGTGTATGAAATCATTCATATTTTACATGAAATCTATTATTATAGTTTTATTTTGTATAGAGTTTTGTCTAGTAATGTATGTATAATTAATTATAATTCAAACCTTAAAAGAGTAAATCATTGCATTAAATAATTTTGTTTTCATATAAGTTATTTTTGTTGCATTTATAAAAATGTAATTAGGCTTGCAATATTATTTCGACATCGTATTTTTGTAGAAAATTTATAGTCATGAAATATAAAACTCTATTATTCGTGGTAAAAATCTACGAAATGCTTTCATGGAGTTAAGAGACTAGCGTAATCTCTTTAACCGTTTATTTTTTCACGCATTCGGCACTCATGGCAATCTGTTTATTTTTTCATGCCACAGAAAAAGAGAATTGAGAATTATTTAGTTCGAATCTAATGGCAATTTTCATGTTACATCTTAAGAGAAAGTTATCAAATATTCGATTTTTACAATTACAATTTTCAATTATTAGAAAGGAACATTCTGCGATAAAACGTAGAAAGAAAAAATGTGTCATCGAAGGTTTTCTCATATGAAATATTCGAGAATTACAAAGACGTTTTTTTTTTAGTGAAAGACACAGATAATGTATAGAAGTATTACGTTAAATAAATATTTCATAAAAATATTAGTGGAATATACGATATATGTAACATGATATTATTCAAATATAATTTTAAAAATGGCACTACACACTCATAGTTGCGTGAAACATTCGCACGTTTGGAAACGTTTGGAACGGATCGATTACGAATGCCGGCGATATAACAGGCCATCCAGTCTACAAAGAATAATATTCCCCTGATAATTTTTTTTCACGAAGATCGTAAAACGATACTATTCACTCTTGTAGCACGACGAAAGAGCTATTAATGTTCATTTGTAACATAAACCATTACGAATTTTCGCGTTTATTCCCATGTTTTCCCTCGTGTAACGACGCGTGAGAGAATTTACAGCGTGCATTTTCGACGAGACTTCTGACGAGGATACAAGAGGGATGATCTTACTCGAGAGTTCTCTTTTCGCCATGGACAAACCGGGCCGAGCCCGCTTCTGAATTTGTCATTCGCTCACCAGGAAGATGAAAGAGAAAACGGGGTCGACGGTATACAAAAGGAAATGGGGCAGAGCGATGCAACAGAAGTTGCCACTCGGCAAGGGAAAAGAAGCAGCCGACACGATGCGACGCGATGCACGAATGTGTGATGTGAGTTTATTGCGAAAACTGGATTTCTCGCGACTGCACGCGAGAACAACAACAAGCGAATCGCAAACAACAGAAAACTGTCCTTTCCACAAACCCAGGGACTCCGGTGATGCACGATTAAATTACGTATGCATTAAAGTCCGCTCGGGGATACGGCGTCCTGGTTATTGCGAGGTCGTGCGACATTGTTTTGCACAGTGCGATTTATATCCCGGTAAGGTAAATTATATCCTTCACCAGGAGAGAGAGAGAGAGAGAGGGGGGAGGGGGAGATTTTATTACTATAAATATAATAAATGTAATTATTTTGTGTCAAGTGCGTCAAATTTTTTATAGCAATGGCGGGATTTAATATTTCTGAAATAAAAAAACTAATCTCGTCATGATTGTAAATTAAATTAGTACATACTTTTTATATACATAATTATTCTGCCTTATTTTGGTTAAGTCCTTAAAAAAAAATTACTAATTTTAAATAGAAAAGAAACATTCAAAAATTTTGCTTCATCGAGGGCTTGTAATTCTCTTTAAAAAATTTCGCCATTTAGAAAAAATGGTTTCTTTAATTATATCTGTGCTATACGGAATTTAGAAATCAAGATTTGATGTAAAATCATTTTGACACACAAGCGGTAATTGGATACTGACAATGACGGATTGACAACATTTGAGAAAGATAGTCGTTCCTTCCCATTAAAGAGAAATTCAAGTACTACGAGCAAACTTGAGGAAAGAATGGCGACCACGGTGACGTTTACGACCTGCAAAGAGATCCATTTCGTCGAGTGCATTTGAACGTTCGACAAATATCTCAAAGGAGGTGGTACGTTAGAGAAGGAGGAAACTCTTAAGCGCTTGAAACTTCCCCAGATCCTCGAGTGCAGCTTTAAACGCCAAGTACCCGTAAATTACGACCTATAAATTGCTACTTTCATGTATCACTAATAGAAGTACATATATATGTACAGGATGTTCGGTAACAAACGAGTTTGATAGTAAGTTTGATATTACTTCTCAAGTGCAACGGTGGCTTCTCCACCAAGATTTCATTAAGCGCTCTGTTTTGTGAAAGCGTTTAATTTTCGACTGAATATCGATTGACGAACATTTCAGTAAAGATCTCCATTTTTAACACGAACGCATGATTTATTGGAATTTTTTTTTCTCTAGCTTAATACGTCCTATTTTAATCTTTTCTGTTAAAAACGATCTTTCTTCTCGCGCGTAATAAAAAATGGAGCAAAAAGAACCTTTGATTTGTGCTCCGGTATGTATATCGAAAGAAGAGGCAAGTGAAAGATGTGATGGTAGAAAAACCGGAGGACCGTTGAAACCGGTCGTTTTTTTCTCGACCAATTTCATTATGAGTTTGTGTACAGTAGAACAGCGTTTCTTTTATCGCTAATTAGTACAAGTCTTACACGCAAATGTTCTAATAAAATATTTCGGATTTTCAATCCTTTTCGAAAAAAATTAGATTCTTTTTATTTTTATGTAAAAGAATTATTTAATGAATTTTTTCGATACACAAAAATATTTATAGGCTAACTATTTGATAACCAAAAGGCAATTTGATGATTGACAAGTTTGAAACTTCTTAATGTTACAAATCCACTACTTCTATTTTCCTTTGAAGTCCTCCGATTTTCTTTTCATCTTTTTTTTTTCACAATAATTCAAATCACCAACTAAGACGTAACATCCACCCGGCATGCAGCTAATCGATGACATCGCTCGCCCTCAATCGCCTACGAAACTGATTTCACTGAGCACGCTTGATATGATATCCTCTCGCCAGCATGTGCGTTTTATCGATCTCGCGGAAATGAGATAGACCCGATTTATAAGGATCAACGATGATCAACTCTCTCACAGTGCTCACCGGTACGCTTTGAGCGCGATTTCTCTCATATCTCGAATCACTAGTTGCGATACTTCTCCGCGCGTTCTCTTCTTTTTCTTCTTTTTTATTCTCCTTTTTTCTCCCGGCTGCCGATCGCCCACACACGGCGTGAAGGGCGACGGTACGGACGCACGATGGGCCTCCAGGAGCGGGTCGCAGCTGTCACATCCTTACTCCGGGACCCCTTTTATCCGCTCGCGCGTGTATGCGTGCGTGCGTACGTACATGCGTGCGCGCACTTGCGCTTCGCGCGAAACGCCGACTGAATGCGCGGCGGATCGGTAGGCCCCAACCGCTACGAAATCACAGGGTACAACGTACATGCGGAGGGGAAGGGAGAAAAGGATGAAGAGGACGAGAATAATGGAACAAACGGCGAGAGCCCGGCGCGCCGAGCGAAGCGGAAGCCGGCCTGCCGTGGGGCCCGTGGGGCCCTTCGTGCGGGACCAGCCGGGACCCCTCGGTCGATCCCGGCGCCGCTCGGTTCTTCTTAGAAAATCCGCGGCGGATCAGCGGCGGAGAACGGATCATGGGCCGGATTGACCGGTAAGCACGGATACGTGGTTATCCGGAGTCGATCCAACATTTTCTCCCTTATCACGGACAGAGTTCTCTCTTTCAAATTACATTAATTAATCTCTTTCAATTGATAAATCGTTGTTTCCCCGATAAACATCTAAATTTCATGGATTACACCGTGTTACCATTCGTAATTCCTCAGCCGATGGTTCAATCAATGTCAAACAAACGCTATCCACTCCATCATTTTGGTATTAAAGGGGCACAGGTTGTGTAACGTTCGCGTTGCCGCGCTAATTGATAATTAATTAAATTGTCTATTGAAATTTTCATCGGATGCATAAAGTCGCGTCTTGAGTAACACGGTTATTATCACTAATTGCCGTATCGCGGACAATTCAATTAACGTCGTGTTAAACACGTCACAGTGTCGCGATCGACATTCGCCGGAGAACGGTTTATTTTCGCACGAGTTTTTGCCGAATATTTTGACATAAAAAAAAAAAATATTATTGATTCGTTCGTTATCGCGTGAGCGTGTTACGCGCGAATACACGCGCGTGTATGCGCATGGATAAACCAGGCAAGGATAAGCGGTGAGTAACGGCCGCGGACTCGTCAATTATAAATACGATTCAGCGGCTGCGCGCTAAAGTTTAATATTAACCGACTGTTCATTTATCACACATAGTTTATTTTATATACACACCGGTGCGTGTACCGGCGCCGTATCGCTTTATCCATCGCTGAAACTAATCCGTTATTCATTTATTGCGCTCGCTTATCTCCCTTGTATATGCTTACGCGCATTTACGTTCGTATAAGCCCTAATGAAGAAGCGCTTATGACCACCATCATTTTCCGCGTTTTATCCGCATATACCGGTACGAGAGGATATCGTATACGAGCAGTGGATGCGCGTAATCGTTTAAGAGGATCGATTTATTTAACTGGCAATTAATGCGTTATTGTCCGCTAAGTAGCTCGGATGCCAGCGACACTCGGGCGTAATTATAAATCGATACACGGACGTGAACTGCGATTGCACGTCGAACATACGATTATTGCGCGTTGTTAGAATGTATAGGTAACATTTACAAATGAGAGCGGCAGAGAAACGTGATGTAGCCAGAGTTTGAAGTATTACACGATGCGCGGCGTGAGTAAACTTGTAGATCCAGGTTCATCTTTAGAACAGATATGAAACCAATCTGACTTGCACAAGGAACACAAGGAGCGTGTAATCTGTATACGATTTGCATCTTTCTTATGGAAAATACCACTTACGAGGATAAATCGATTATTGATTTATTTTATTCGTCGCTTTCGTTTTAGTTTTCGACGTCAAAACAGCGGCCTCTCTTATTGATCACTAATTGCTTTTCAGAAACACCAAGTACCAATAATGTTCTTACGTCCATAAACTTTTGATTTAAATTACTGACTCAAACGTCAGGAAAGATCTCATGTTCAGTTCATAAATATCACAATGGTTTCAATTAGAGCGTGAATGTATTGCATTTCTTAATATCCTCTTTGTAATTCGTATCGTCGAGCTACATTATTATAATATAATACTTCAGACGTCTCGCAAGTATCTTAATGTATTTGTCCGAACTGTATGAATTATGATCCTTTTATACTTGCAAAGCCGACACTCTTGCAAAGTTCATTTCTTATAAACTTCTGACTTTGCAAACAACTCGTGGCATATAATAATAATTTGTAGATTTTTTTCCGTATATCCTAAACACTGACAGATTATAAAGCGATCTTCATAATTTGTTCCTATTTTAAGACCGTCTTAAGTAATGTTTTAAGATGCTAATACGGCTCTTTTTCATTGGTTCGTGACATCTTAAGACTGTACTTAAAAGGATCTTAAATGTAAGATCCAACTATGAATACCGACCATAGATTTAGTTCAGATCGCATACGATGAATGGATCATTTGCGTGAAGTTGTAGTGATTTATTCAACAGTTTCGAGAATAATTGAAACACTAGATAAAAACGGTTTTAAGCAAAAGTATTTTTCTAGTTTCTCGTTTTTCGAGTACAAGTTTCGATCTCTTTCGTTCGAATTTAATTTTGAATGTTACGATGGTACAAACACGCAAGAATAATTAATTAAGAACTTTTTAAACAAAATCAAAGTTTTTTTTTTAGTTCGAATATGTTCAAACATTGATAAAAAGTTCAAAAATCAAAACAATGATAAATTAAATTGGACGTATCAAAACTCAAACCGACGTTTGCCAGATTCGCACTTACTAAAAAATCGAGAAACGCTTCGTGTTTAAAAAATAAATTAAATTTTACAGCGATTAAATTTTTCACGCGTTTAAATGATTAAAAATGCGGATGGAAACCATTATGTCATTGGTGTTCTGATATTTAATTTAAAAGACAATGTTATAAAATGTTAAATAATGCCGCATTTTGCTTCTCCGATACTTGTCAACGTCGTGATTCAATTTTCGTTGTATATAAAGATATAATTCTATTTTTGTCATGAAGCGTGCCAAGATTGCGCACAATATTTCGGATAGAATTGTTTAATGGCCCGACGACGATGACGACGATGACGAGGACGACGAGGCCTTGTTCTCGAATCTCACGGGGACCACGCTGCGCAGCCGAGCTCTCGCATGTCAACTCTGACACGTCCTGTTCAATTACTAGCCACATAAACATAATGTAAATTTAGCCTGGGTCTATGTATAGAACACAATGCCGATATATAGCTCATGTTTAATGCAAGAGAGCCGGAGAGCGCGCAACATTACAATGCGATATTACAGCATCCATGGAGCGCCGTGTTGCCGCGGTTTCCGCCCAGATTTTCGCGATCAACCGACCGTTCATTTTGAGCTCTTTCCCCGTTCTTAAATCTCTTCTCTCGATCGACTCTGACATTGGCTTGCAAAATCCACGTGGATATTTCTAAACCTTCATTTAAATTTCAAAACGCACAGAGATGTTTAGAGACATAGAGACTCTTTATACGATTTCATTGTATCGATTTATATACATAATATATGCGTTAAAATTTTTCATGAATATTGTTATACATACTGTTTTACAGAAATTTTGTAAAATTTTAGAGAGAGTACATTCAAAAATTGATATTTTACTTCAACTTTATCCATTCAAAATGATGGAAATGGATGCGCCAAATGGCTTGGTAAATTTTTTAAAGCATTTTCAAAAAATATAATTGTTTCTCACATCGACGTATCATTCTCATCATACAGATATTGTTTTGTTTTTAATTGTGAAAATTCTTGTGACCCAAGTAAGTCAAAGAAGTTCAAAATAGAAGAAGAGAATAAAGTGCGTCTTATTTGACTATCTTATCCAAACAGCATGGGTAACAGCGTCGAAATTTATTGCGCGTACAAGTATACGAGTATTTTAATGTATACTCTGATGTATTTTAATGTACAATATATTTTACATACTACGGATGATGCGCCGCGTTGCGTTATTGGCCGCGGGTGCGTTGAACTTGAAACGCGTAGACCAGTGTACTTATATTTGGACGTCGCGACGCGACGCGACGCGCCGGTGCGAGCGGAATTTGACGCGTCGTTAAACCTGAGGATGAAGAGACGCGAGCGGACATAACCATCGTCAAGCAGTCGCTTCCGGTTGTACTTTTAGTTCGAATTAACTTCGAGCTTCCTCTGTCGTGGATTCTCTGCGATAACGAACGACACGTAAATAAGCTGGCGATTAGATATGCAAATTCCAGGTTTCTCTCACGACGTGTGGAGAGCATATCGCGTTGATCGAAATTGATAAACGATATACGTTCGATAGATTATCATTAAGTAGACACGATAAAGCGTTTACAGACTAGGCCTCGACTTTTTTTCGATTAATCCTACAGACTCTTCATTTTCCTGTTATTTTTATACATTAACGCGTATTAACTGCGACGTTAAAGTGTTGTATCTATAAAGCATGAAATTTTACTTATAATTTTAAATTAAGAAAATCAAGAGGCACCGTTAATCTGTCGCTTAAGCAAAGTGCAAAATTATTAATATTCGATCAGCAGTTTTATAATGAATATGTGTGTACATAGACTATCTGATTATTATTTCTTAACGGTTCCTGTTATTATATCTCCTCTATGTTGTTAGAGATGCAACACATGCACCATGCATAATCTTAGCAATAAAGCTATTAGCCGCAATTGATAAATTATACTGCGGAATGTTCATGTAAATTATCAGATATTAATTAAGATATTCAGTATAAAATATTCTTTCCTAGCTCGCTTCCGCTGGGTTCCGGTGGATTATACAATCGCAAGATCATATATAAATAGATGTGCAAAGTGGCGGAACCCACGTAATTCTTAATTAAATCCCATTAAATCTTAAGATGATACACTGAGTAAATAATGATATACACGATCCAGCATAACGATAGTAATAGCGTTGGCCTAACTATTTTTCTTCCCACTTATAAATACAACAAATGCAATTTCTACGGTACCGTAGTTTACCACAAATTTGCCCTGTAATTAATTAATTAGTAGGCCATCGTTAATTGGTTGATTAAATACCTACTCGCCGGGAACTGGATTGATAGCGACACGAGTGACCGAGCGCATTAACATCGCCGGAAATTGTTGTGTGTTATCATTTCGCTGCGGCAAATGTATATACACATATAATTCATGTCTATATCCTACTTTTGTGTATATACATTGCTGATTACCCACATAACGTAGCTGATTAACAATTGCTGGCTCGAAAACAAATTTCTGTTGCGAGAATATTATGGGACGCTAATTGTTATGGAAAATTTCTCATTTTTAAAATTTATACATCACATATTTTGTATAGAAATATTACAGTTCTGTAATTCAAATCAGATATTCGAAATATTAATATATTAAATAGTCTGAAAATAAATTCAAATAATAATACATTTGAATAATACATTTATACATTATATATGTATAATAGAATAATACATTTGTCAATCATTTATTCTTAATCAATCATTGTGTAGGAAATATCTTTAAAAATTATCTTCTTCTAATTTTGGGGAGAAAAAATTATTTAATCGCATATAGCTCTTATGTGAGTGGATTTGGGAAGTTTCTTTGACGTGTCATAGATCTATAATCATAGATTTAATTCAATCTATGCTCATTCTAACATTCGAAGATAACTTGATACTGAGTAATCAATTCTCAGAACTTTCGGTTCAGCAAACAGAGATGAGTGAGCTCGCATGCAACATTGAATACGTATCTACTTTTAAATAAAACGCAAATTTTGCTGTGCCATCTTAACGAAACGCGTTATCCAGAGTGGTTTGGAAGATAATCCGACGGCTATAATTCAAAGGCGATATTTGAATTTCCACAGCTGGCCCGGATACGTATATGCATTCGTTCATTCATTGTGACCTGACCAGAATAAGTGTGTTACGTGTTTGTGGACACACAGTGTGTCCGATACACGCGTGTATGTGTGTGTGTGTGTGCGCGTGTGTGCGTGTGCGTGCGCGCGCGCGTGTGTGTGTGTGTGTGTGTTCGCACATGTGGATCTATATGTGATGCGCGAATGCACCTCCATGTGCATACAACTGCCGCTGGCTATATTCTCTGATTGGGCCTGGACAGGCTCCCTCTTGCCTTGCTTCCTGCTTTGCATACCTAACTACGGAGGAGAATTCCTCGGTAGGACGACTCGGATTGCTCGGTTCGGCTTAATTTCGAGCTTAAACCGGGATATCTCGCGATTGCAACCATCCGTTCTCCCTCCTCCTTGCCGAGAGTGCTGCGCTTCACTCTCCACTCTGGTCTGACCCGTCAACGTCCGAGAAGATGAAATTTATTCCTATATTTTTATTTCCACGTTGCAAGTTTTCTAGCAGCTACGAGAAACGACTAAAATATACATTTATGACATTTTTAATAAGTATTAATATATAATTATATAATACCCAAATGCTCACATTTAAATCTATCTGTTTGTAGACGGGCATATATACATGTATAAATCTATATATATGCCGTGATTTTTCTATGTACATAATGTATATGTTTATATAATAATATTGATAAAGGATGTAGAATAGAAATTTTCTACTACCTATCATGATTCATTAAAATTAACACAATGCCCATTACTGTGAGTTCCTATGATGTTTGTCAGTTTTCGTTTTTCAGACGTCTGGTAAAACTGTTTAGAACTTCTTCGTGATAGATGGTCATCACAAATTATTTACACAAAATAGTTCCCAACAGTTCTGTACTTCAAAAGAATGTTTTGCCTCGCTTCATTCTCGAGATAAAACTTCTCTGCTCATAATAAATGATGGGCGTCTATCAACTCCAGGAAAAGACTTTTTAATATATGTCAATATTTGTTTTGTTGCCAGCAGTTGAGAAATTACAGCAGCAGAACTCATAATGTTAAATTTTCCATTTATCTACATTGAAAGAACTTTCTCGACGTACCTACATGGATATTCAAAAGAAATACACTTTTACGGAAATGCCATGACCATTTTTGTCTTGATATAAAATGAATTCTCCCTGTCCATCTCAAAAGCATGCCTAGTCTTCTTTTCCCATGAATTAATATGTAACTCTGTGTGTTTGGTTAAACAAAATTTCATAACAATAAGATTATATGATCATTGATAAAAATAAAAAAATTGAAAAATAATATTTGTATTTCGTGTTTTATTTATATAAATTTTTTTATTATTATTTTATGTAATTGTTCAATTATATTTTATGAAAAAATTAGATAAGAATTAATTACATTGTATAAAATATTACTTAATAAAAAATACTTTTTTAAATTTTCTACCTACGTCCATTTTATCTTTCAAGCTTAAACGATTTCGGTTTTAAAAATTTTAAGATAGAGCTCGTATATAACATTTTTTTTATTCAAAGCTTTGGTAAAATCATAAGAACGATCATTCATACAGCTAAGCATCGATAGTTCTCGTATAGATTTTTCAATAAAAGGAAAAAAGAACTATTCGAAAAAACATTTCGCTTCGCCTCATTTGCATTTCTGGGGATGATTTTGGGTTATCGGGACGTACGAAGTCGACAGATAGGAACTCAAATTAATATAAGACCGCGGTGAATTCCGGGCGGTATCGGCGACCAAAAAGAAAGTGTCGTCCGTAATTACCAGATAGCCGATAATTAAAGCGCGACGAAGGATAGGGCAGACGGAAGGGAGGAAGGCGGGAAGGCAGTGGCGAGAACGTGGAATTTAAAAGTTAAATTGTGTTTCGCTCATGAATTATGCATTTGCGTCGCGAACTCCCCTGATTCGCTAAAACTTTGATCTTCCGGGTGCATCATATCGGTTACATAACCGTTAACATGATGCACTTTTAATTGACAAATACTACCGCAAGCATTTTTCTCTAGTGTTCGAGGCTTTTCAACCGATCAGTTCATTCAATTTCGTGCGATAAACTTGCGGATTGATATGTATAAATTGCACATTATCAATTCGTTCGTCGATACTGTAAAAATACTTTGAATGGAGCGTAAGGAAAAGAATCTCGTCGCCGAGTCTGATTCTTAAGAGGCTGATTCATTCAAACGTGACAATTTTATTAACGCAGTTCGTGCAGATCAAAAGGGGAAGCTATAAGTTGGCAGTTATTCCAATTCACAAGAACAAACAGAAGTATTGTATTAATGAATATACATCTTGCAATTAAGCCTTACTAGTTACTGGAAGCAATCGGGGTTTCCTCGATAACTGTGTTCATGTACAATTTGTAACAAGATGAATTTCTGAAGACTTGTAGTGATTACATTAACATACACATATCAAAGCAATGACTAGCCAGGATATATAATATAATGTTCCATTAAATTATGCAAATAGATATAAGAGCCATGAAAATTCCAATTTTATAAGAGAGACGATCATACCGGTCATGATAAACTGATAAACTTATTGGACGGATACATTTAAATTAAATAAAACTATGTACAATAGATAATTTTTGCACTTAATTAAATGAAATAAGACAAAGTCCTGAAACTTTTGAAAACAAAATCAACTTTATTGTATGAATTTTGTTATTGTTTAGATATTGAAGCAATTTAATCAAATACTGAAATTATAATAATGGATTAATTGTTCGTGCACATTACCTATTGCACATTAACTATTCTGAACAGCGTAAACCGCTTATATATATATATATATATATAAGTATATAGTCGATGGTGTATTTGAATTATATTAAAATAGATTCCCTACGATGCTGCGTTGACGTTATATCAGGATTCATTACAAAATTATTGCCTTTTCTTTGTCAAAGTCAAAATTAAATCTTGGATTAGATATACAACTGATTATTCAACTGTGTGACATAAAATATATAAATTTCTATTGTAATTTTATTGTTAATTAACAGATTCGTCAGTGAATCTAAGAAAAATATTTCCTTAATAAACATTAAATATGTAGAACATTTTATGCCATATCTCTTCAAACTTTAAAATTTAATGATCAAATTTCAAATAACATTCATTTAAATAAAATTTTTTTCTGGACAAGTAAATATTAATACACTACAATCAATTTAACAGTTGTCAACATTAACAGTTGTATTAATAATATTCATAATCAAGAGATTAAAAGGTACCTCTCAAAAAAGTAACCGATTAATAAAGTGAAATTAATGGTTATTATATACATTGCGTAAATCAATTAATATTTTACAACTTGTACTGCCAGTTCACCGTGTCGTTTAATCATTCGTTTCAGTTTAATTATAACACTTGATGTTTACAACTGTATTCGATAATGTTTTTAATTACTTTCCGCATCTTTCCGCTCGAATCAAAATTATCAATTATTCGTCATGGTTTTAGTTGTAAACTGACGGAAGGTTTTCACGCAGGTGTGATCGATAACAAGTAAGTGTGAAGAACAGACGAATAAACAAGGATCCAATCAGCGTCATTATATATTATACACATTACACAGATCATATTATGGTCATTATATACATTATTATATCATCATATTATTTTATGTCATCGACATACGCAAGTTACTTGCTTCGCAGTTATGCGATCAGAGTTCTGCTGTTACGTAGACGACGTATCGACGCAGACAATATTGTGTAGATGTATCGTGAATTCCATCCGATTGGTATGCATGCGCGTCGCGCTCCGTTCGAGAATCAAACTGTGACGGAATCACATCTCATTTGAGAATATTTTGTACGTCGATGTTAAAAAGATGGATAGATCAATTATTAATATTCTAGGGCAAGCCCTCTAAGAAATAGAGAAAAAGAAACAAGCGAAAAAAAAAATTAAAAAAATAGAAGAATATCTAGATTGTAACGAGTGTAAATTGCATTATGTGATCGAATAAATGTCGTTTGATTAAAATAAATGTTAAAATATCGTGTAGTTAGAAACAATTAAAGCGTCTTCAATCTCCGATTCGATTCTCTTTCGTTCCCGATAATTTTCGATGAGCTAGTTCGCGCAGCGGACGTTAGATTGTTTCAAGATATAAAAATATAAAGTAAAAGAATAATAATGATAATATTAAAGAGAGAAAAAGAGAGAGCAGTTTGACATAAAAAATTTAAGAGTTTGAAAAATCAATATGATTATTAATAAAAAAGTTAGTAATAACTATATCTCTTTATTCAAGCTTGAATCATTCCATCAAATAAAGAAGAAATTGTGCAGCAAAGTCGAATAATTCTGAAAAATTTTGATCATTTTAAATTTTAATTTAAAAGATTTGAGATAAAATTTTTAAATATTGTTTTAATAATCGTCGGTGATATCATTTTGGCCTCCGTTAATCATTTCAATTTTTTTCTTTTTTGTATAGATATACAATGTATAGACATATAATACAGAATATTGAAAATGTGTAAATACAATGGAAATAATTCTAAAAATGATAAAAATAATAGCAAAATAATTTTTCACTAACCAAAAACAATTATAGGAAATTAACAAATTGGCATCTTCAGCAGTTATTGCTAGAGCACCTTAGGTGGTTTTAATATTCGAAAATACGAATATTGATTCCGTGCAAATAAAACCGAAAGCAAAATCGAAGCAAAAACAAGTCGATAATTATTTTTGTGGAAAAAAATGATTCCGGAAATACGATACACTGTTCCTTCGGAGATGATGCCGTCGCAGAGTTCATTTTCGCACGACGTTCTTGAGCGCAGTCGTGGAATATTCAGCCGTGCTCGAATATCGGGCCTCTCACGCGAACGGGATGCAAATCGTAAAACCGCTTATGAGACCGAGGGTGTGATGCCGCCGCAAAAGAGAAGAAAACGAGGCGTGACGGTGAAGAGAGAACCGGGATGGGAAACGAGGGATCGCGCGGGGAGGTCGACGCGATTCCGCCCACGAAAGGATGCATTAAACCTCGACAAACGTGCGCGCGAGGGTCGTGAAAGCGCGATTTACACCTCTCCGATCCACCGCCGATCGACCGCCCGCACCTGGGCACCTGAGAAGGGCGATGAATCGAATACGATTATCGATGCATCGCGAATACACCCGTTGCGCTGTGTCGCCCGATAATAAATTCTCGACCTTCTCGGATTAAGAGCAGCGAAGAGGAGACGAGATCTCACCTCCTCGTCCTCCTTGGCAATGCTTATAAACGATTCCTCCGGAGAGGAACCTGCTGTAGAGCGAAGCTCTTTTTAGTTCGAGGACGTATACACGAGCCGGCGCCTTCGTAAGGTTTGCATTAAACTCGAGGAGTGCATTCTTTGATGAAGTTGCTCGACGGATTTTCCCCGCTGAATATTTGATCGCGTCTTTTCGCCTGACTCCTGAATTTTCGACACTAAATAGCGTTTTTATACTCTTTCGTTATCATTCTTTTTTTGTGGGATATATGCTACTATACTGAGAAAAGTGGTCTTGGATTAAATAGTAATTCTGGTGGAAAATGAACGAATCAGAATTTTCTGGTTAAATCTACTAGAATTCCAGTTGCGATAACTAGAATTCTAATTGATATAATTATTTTAGTAAAAATAAAAATTCTAATAGATTTTATCAGAAATATTGTATCAATCGGAATTCCGGTTATCTCAATTATTAGGTGTTGGAATTAATTCGTAGCGTTTTACAAGTGATGGGAAGTACTTTCATTAATGTATTTTTTAATGCTCATGTGAAATAAATAACATTCTTTCATTAAAAAACGCTACGAATTAATTCCAACACCTAATAGAATTCTAATAAATTTAACCAGAAAATTCTGATTTGTCCATTTTCAATAAAAAATTTTTTTTCAGTGTAATGATGAATAAATTAATTTGTATTTACTATTAATACACAAAAAAATTTATAAGATTTATAAGATTTGAGAGAATAAATAGGTAATAAGATTTTCTTATTTAATTAAAAGGACTTATTTTCAACCACTTGTAACTAGAAAGTTATCATTTCGATATTCAATTTGAAATGAAGTCGAGACTTCTCAAGGAAGCTCGTATATCTATATAATGATGTCCTTTTGTAAAAGGAGACGTTATTAGCTGAAGGGTCTCCACATTTCTCAATAATACCGGAGAATGCAACTTCTATGAGATAGTTGTATTATCAAATACAAATGCTTTATCAAATACAAATTGACACATGCGCAATACAAAGTTGAACCGCCGATTAAATAGACGTCCCGGAAATGGGAGCTATTTCCGATATCGAAAAAGACGTGAGCTCGAGATTTCGGTGGCATTAGACGCGACACGAACGTCGATTGGCCGGGAACGCATCTGAGGATCGTCTTTACTACAAGGCAGCTCGTTTCCGAACGTCTTTTCTCGGTGCTCGCCAATAAACGGTCCGGTTGCTTCCTCCAGGGCGCAAAGTCGTTCCGACAAATGGAACCTCTCATAGAGAAAATTGCAATGACAATCATAAAGCAATACGAGGGAAAAATTGAGCTTCGTAACGCTGTCGTCATTCTTGTAAAACTCTTGTTAAGACCAAATACTTTAATACTCGCAGTCGTCATACATGTTCGGTCATACTATATCGATATCAATATTGACGGAAGAAGAAAGAAAGAAGTAAAGAAAAACTTCCATTTATATAAATTTTAATTATAAGAATTTGAAACTATTTATAAAAAAGAAAGCCGTATAAAACAATTTTTTAAATTTTATGTACGTATAAACATGAGATAGAAAAATTAGTTTGTTTTCCAGTGCAATTGAAAAATCAATAATTGAAAAATGTAACAAATTTATATCGTTTAATATTTTCTTTTATCTTTTTACGGACGTAAGTAAATTATGTAAACTTTCCTTATAAGAGAATGTTCGTTAAAGATAAAAGAATTCTCATTTAAGTTTTCTTTTGTGTTGCATAAGGGCTAATTCTAAAGAAACTTTCGATAGCATTTAATATTATATGGACTTATCTATCTCTCTCAATCTATCATAATATCACGGCGCAGCGAGGAGGATATAAATCAAAGTTTTCGCATTCGCTCGCTGCCGCAAGGAAACTTTAAGTTTCGTGCTTAATTTAAGTTTGCATATTACACCCAACAACAAAATATCAATTAATTCTTGCGAAACTCGTAGTCCGTTCGCAAATATTATCTCTCTTATCAGCCCATCGAGATGTATCATAAGTCACGAATTTCGTATCTACGCGCATCTAGCCTCATGTGTACCTAACATATTAAAAATAAATTCCATCTCTTTCTCTCTAACAATTACTCGCTGCCCGTCTACCTTATGAAAATCACGTAGTGAATTTCGTATATCAATTAATCTTCGCTCGATCAACAAATTTTTTCTTCTCTAAAAGAGAATTGCGTAAACACGAAACAAATAACATTTCATCGATAACCGCTGTTTCTTTTTATTTTAGTCCATTTTTTAATTCTAAGATCGTTAATCATGCAGTTTTTAAATTTGATAATTCTAAAATCCGCAAACACAATTATGTACATACATAATTGCAGAGTTTACGCGATTTTGCTTTTCCGCACGAGCGAAAAATAATCCCTCGCGTGTTAAAAATTCCGAGTGTCGGCTCCTTAAAGTAGCTTTTCGATCCGTATGTAGCCGGTTCAAGGATATCGATCTTGGATTTATTTCCGCAAAAAGCAAAAGATTGGTATTCATATCAGGGAATACACTTCGGGGGTAAGCGGCTTTCTGTGTAAGTAAGAATGGAGTAAGGTACTCACGTTAGCGGTGTCGTCGAGTTTCCGCTTCCACGCATCGCTACGTTCGATTAAAGCGTTCCACTGCTCGGAAAGTTTATTCACTTCGCGACGAATGCTCCGCGTCAATTCGCGCGCCTGCTCCTCGGCGCTTCTGTAGCCTCTGGAATCACCGTCCAATTCTCTGCCTGCTATAGAAAAAGCAAACAAAAAATAAAACGTTAAACGTTTTCACAGGACAAACCTGCATAGTTCTAGTTTTCATTCCATCTCTAAACTTTTGTTATTTCACATATATATATATTAGTGTTTTATCGAATAGAAAATTGTTTCATAATTAAACATCAAAGAATCTCGCAAAACGTGAAAAATTAGATCCCGGTGAAGTAAAACAGTTCTCATATGTGATATGGCTTATAATGTGAAGAGATGTCACAGACAGTGAATAGTTCCAATGGCTCAATAATGGATAATTTAATAATATTTATTAAATTACAATAAATTAAGCTGGACTTTCTTACGTTCGTACGTTACATAGATATGTAAGAAACACTAAATAACTGTATAACAATTCACACCACAAACGACAGAGCTGACGCATGCGAATTGCGAATAAAGGACTCCAGAAAACAATAATACAATAAATAACGAAATAATGGCTAGGAGTCAGCGCGGTAGACGATGTGCAAAATCAACAAAGTATTGAATAAAATTATTTAAAGTACAGAAATCAACTTAATCTTACATATGAGTCTCTTAGTTGACAAGCTTAGTTGACAAGCTTAGTTGGCATAAGTCGAAAATTAGGAAAAATGCGTTTGTATAGAAGTAGATAAAAAATATTAAGAATGTTTGTTTTTTTTATCTATCAACTTAATTTACTTTTATTTTATTTTTATGTTCATAAAAAATAAAAATCAATTTTACATCATAAATAAAGCGACCGTAAAAATAGTGTATCTGGAATAGTGACTTAAGTCCAGCTTTTTTTACGATCACTTTATTTATGATATAAAATTGATTTTTATTTTTTATGAACATAAAAATAAAATAAAAGTAAATTAAATTGATAGATAAAACAAACATTTTTAATACTTTCTATTTATTTCTATAACAAACGAATTTTTCCTAATTTTGGACTTATACCACTTGTCAAGTAAGAAGCTCATATGTAAAAACTAATTTAATTCACTCAATTTTCCATATAATTAGTGCGAGGCCCTTTTTGTTAAAAATATTACAAAAATAAGCAATTCTTCACGTGACAAAACTTTTCTGCCTACGTCCCTAAAATAATATTATATTGCATCATATTCAAAGAAATGAACCGAAGATCACGTCTTTCCAACGTAACGTTACGCCGACTTTACGTTCAGTAAATACGAGTGTATATTCGTCAAAGGAGCGAAGAGAGATCGAATCAACCGAATCGCGCAAAAATGCACGTATCTTTTTCCTGATTTCTCAATACTGTCGGTCGATAAATATATATATTCAAGCGGCGGAACGATTAAACACTGATGCGCAGGATGAATCGCGGCGAAGGCCAGCTGGGAAACATCGCGAACATAAATCAACATAACACTCGGAGATAGGGAGTCAGCGAACAGGTATATAGGTACAGAATCGCCGTTATCAATGCTAAACATGCACATAAAAACTGTCCACCGCATGATACGATGCGTGATTCATAGGACAATTAATTCCTGATAGGCTCGGGATAACTTGAGCCCGAGTTCGCGCTGTTTCTACGCTTCGTTACGTAGGTTCCTGGATGACGTAGAAAAAACCAAGCATAAAAGGGTTCCTTGCGAATCTTGATAGTCGCCAATAATCCATGCGTTACCTCAATACTTTTACGGGTTTCCGTTTCAGTGAGATATACGCGCGGTAGTAAATTTCGCGATAAAGGAGCGCCGATGATATTAAAAGACGGGAAAAACGATTTGCGTTCAGAATGAAATGTCAGGTGCGGCCGCGATTATCTTCCGCGTCACGTGGCATTGATCGATCAATCGGGGAAACGACTAATGGATGACAAGCCGCAGAAAAGCATGGCGCATGTCCGTTGAATGTGGAAAATGAGAGTAATTTGTTGCGATAAATATGCGCGTATGTTGCATCGCAAACACGCGATGCTTCCTTTCTGTGCTCTCGATGCATCTGTATAATAATTGATAGTCATTGTTTCGATGGCATAAACGAAGATTGCAAGTAAAAGATTGCAAGGTTGTATCAATCCTTTATAATTTATTTTTCTTTATTTTTTTTTTCGTTACAAATATTCCATCAGTCAAATAAATTGGATCCGTATTGCTTTCTGTGTCACTGATATTTTAAAAGAAATTTTAATTCAATCAAAATCTCAAATATTAACCACGATAAAATTTATGATGTCTTTTAAGTCCCTGTAATTTTTTATCGATGCGATTTTTAGAGTTTTAATGATAACATGATAAAATTTATCGGAGACCTACAACCGTTTTTCCGGGTAGATAACTCGATGCTGCACCATTAAGCTGTCGTTCGAAAACGGTAAAACTTGCGGTGCCAAAGAAATCAGAGAGATAGAGAAACTTTTTATTTCGTATATCTTTGAATGATTCGAGCCACTTCCGATAAGAAATGCGTGCGATCTAACGTTTTATTTCTACGCCATCGGATACCGATCTTCCTCGCCGAGATCGACAGGTGGAATGGAATCGTCGGACTGGTGATGTAGCTTCTCCGCGATACAAAAGGAGGGGCGGTGTCGAAAAGCTGATTCAACCGTGGAAAACAACAAGACGGATCGAAAGAAAAAGAACGTCTCCGAAAGTAGTCTGTTGAACGAATTGAATTAGGCGACCGTGCTCTTCGTCTCTAAACCATCTATTCAACAGTTGACGCTTTACTTTCCGAGCACGTACGCCACTAGTTTATCTAGCTTCCACTTGCTGACTTCCCACCCTCATCTCTATCCACATCCCTGGAATGTCCCGCTAATTCTTTCCTCCATCGCCGCCACGTCCAGATTTATCAGGAAATGGGAAATGGGTGACTGCGGAAGTAACGGCGAGATTTCTCCAATGAACGTAAATTCCACCGCTGCTATCGAGCCATATGAATAAAAATGGATAAAAACGAAATGCAAAATTGTACAAAAAATTTCATTCTATTCTACGTATTAGCAAACTTTATTGTAAAGTCTAACAGTTTCCAACTAAAGGATATAAAAAAGAATAAAATGAAACGCTCATTTTTATTTTTCAATATAAAATTACCCTTTATATAAAATCACTTTTTAGAACAATAAATTGATTTTTATTTTTTATATGATTTAATATAATCATCATTTATTTTAATACATTTTTTTTTTAAACTCTACCTTAATTCTTCTATTACTAAAAAATATTCTAAATTTTTGTTTTTAAAACGACTTAATTAAAAATATTATTTCTTCATCATTGGTAAATTTTTTTTACGCAAATTGGACTTCAGTTTTCAAAATAAAAGTTTTATTTATTCATTTATTCATTTTTTTTTTATTTTAAAAGTTGAAATCAAATTCGTGAAAAAGAATTATTTGTGATGAAGTAATTTTCGCAACTTTAAAGCAACTTTTAAGGGAAAAAATTCATTTAAAATATTGTTTTAATAATATAGAAAATTAATTCATTGTTCTAAAAAATAATAAATAATTATTAAAAATAATAATTAAAATGTAATTATATATACTCTGACAAAAATAATTATTTCATCTTATAACCTTTTATATATCTTTCAGTTGAAAACTTTCGGATCTTATTACAGTAGCATAAGTATAATTTATATCAATTAACTCTTATAATTTATATAATTAATTTATATAATTATTTATAAACATTATCGAATAATGAGTATAATATTACAAATGGCAATTTTGATTTATTTAGTTTTGAAAACTATTTTCTGAGTTAATATTCTAAGAAATAATTTGATTAAAATGTACATATATGTCACTCAAAATAATTATAGGATTAATTTTCTTCAAAAGTCCATAATAGCTAAATATATCTGACATCTTGAAGATTCCTCTCATGTTAGAACTTAATTTTTACATTGAAGCCTTTTTAATCCACTGGAATTTAATTTAAATCTTTCAAGGCAATGTGATTTTCTGAGTATAATTGAAGATTTCTGTTTTATTTGACAAAATTTAACAATATTACAAAATTACATATTTCTAACTACAAGCTGACATTCAGAAAAGACAAATTGGTTCTCAGTCAACTATTTTCTGCTTGATCAATCATTCTAGAAAGAAATTATCGATGTGTGCATTCTGCTTAGACGTATACCTAAATTGGCTTAAATTCATAAATATAAACTACACTATTAAAAATAAAATATTAATTTTAACTTAAAGACGAATTTTAACTTATAGTGGACTTTTTGAGATATGCAAACGTGTTAAAATTAATACAAAAATTCTAATTTTAACATTTTTGTATGTCTCAATTATACGTCTAAAGTTAAAATTAACATTTTATTTTTAGCAGTGTGTGTAAAGGTATACGTAAAGTGTAAAAATAGATAACCCAAAAACATGAAGACTATATCAAATTTTTTTCAGTTTAAAAGAATTTATATTGCTAGAACACATCGAATTTTCACATCACTTCATTTTGTAGCATTCTATCGAGATAGATTAAAGGCTTTTATTGTTGCAGTGATTCTTAAATAAAATAACAATCCAAATACTTTATCTTATTGTAAAACTTTCCGCGATATAAAATAGTAAGTTGAATCTAAAGTTAACAAAAATAAAAGCCGATAAGCTTCGCAAGAGTCCGAAATTTCTGTGCTCCAATCGGGGGCTGCGAACCCCGTTCGCGGATAATCCATCCCGACGAAATTCAACGTCGATATTGTATAATCCGGCCTTACGGCGCGCGCGATGTTATTTCACCAGAAATTTATCGACGGGAGCCGCCGGCCTGGTTACACCCGATGCCGCGCACGTTTCGCGAAACGTGACTACCTACGGAATGAGCGAAATCGCGCGCGGCCGTCGTTGGAGTTGCTCGCTCACAGGAGCCCTTCCACGTTATTGGGATCGAACTCGTTTTACGCAAAGCGAAAACATCATTATGGTTATTCCGGGATCTTACGTCGGATATTACACGCAGCATGGTGAATGACAATGACGCGATTTCGGCCGCAATATCGTAAGTATATATGCATATAAAGAATGAATCTTGTATATATGAAGTGGAACAACAACTTATACTACTCATTCGAGCAAAAAGAAAATAGTTGTCGAATTATGAATGTACAATATTGAGAACAATATGATAAAATGTATAATATATTGTAATATAATTGTTGTAAAACACGATTATTTTTTAATCGTGTAATATCCGACGTAAATGATTGAATAAAGTACGAAATGTACTACAAAAAAATGTAATTGAATATATGTATCTGTTAACAAATTTAGAACATATATATTAATGTAGAGAGATTTACAAATTTTCATTTCTTTTGATATTTAATTTTTATTTAATTCATTCAACTTATGCGTTTAATTTATTTTATTTCATTCATTTATAATCTTTGTTTACAATTTAATTTTAAACCTTCTCTCTAAAACATATTCAGAAATTTATTTACACATTTAGAAATAGTGTGTTAGTGTAAATAATGTAAATTAATGATAATATATTAATTTCACAATATTAATATAACATCGCATCGAATATAGCCTGTTATATGCATAATAATAACATTGACGAGTGAGTGTGAGCGAATACGTTTGAAAAGTAATTAGACCACGTTTTGACAGAGACTAATGAACTTACCGTCGAAACTTGCTTAAATTATTATCATCGGTTGTTACTGTTTATTCGGCTATTTCGATATTTTGCATCAATTGCACGACATTCTGATAAACGATAATAACTATCGTACATTGACGTAGATACATGTATGTTCATTCAAAGGGTATCGAATAATATTCTAATGAAGATTAACGAACGATTCGCACATCACTAATTGTGTACACAAATACCAATAATCTTCTCTTTCCGCTATTCTCGTTATCGAAAAATACATAAGGTTATAATGGAAACATTATACAATGTTCTCGCGGATTCCGTAAACATTCGGTCATTAATAATCGATTGGAAACATAAAGGAAGTTGCAACGGAAACTTTACTTTTATATTTAAAAGTTGAGTTTGTTAATAGCAACCGCGGCACAATAAACGTGAAATAAATATTTTTTATTGATTAATCAATTAAATAATAACACAAACTAGGAAAGGGAAAGAGAGAGAGGGAGAGGGAGAGAGAGAGAGAGAGATGATGACATAAGACCAGGTCATGCTTTCCTTAGGGACTTAGTAAATTTCAAGTTTTCAGTCCCCTCTCGGGAATGTCTCTTCTAAAACCCCCTACTGTCAATTGGTATCGATGTACTACGATACTTCTAATTCGATTGAAAACCCCACGTGGAGCCACGTGACTCGCGACAGAGTTACATTTACCTATAATCGAAGTAAATTTTTTTCTAGCTGACACAGCACAAATAAATTGCTTTATCATGGAAAAATTGAATAAACACATTGTAAATATATTTATAAATACAGTGGAGAATTTTTCAATAAAAAGCAAAAAAGAAGTTCATTTATTTATTCGTTTCAGAATTATTATGAAAGAAAAATATAAATAATTCTTCTCTATTCCTTTAGTTTTTGCATGTATAAATATTTTCTAGATATAATAAGACATTCTCAAAGTGGCTTTGACTTAAAATAAATAAAACTGTCTTTTTATAGCCATGTAGGTTACAACATGAAATAATTTATTTTCTGACCGATAAAAAATACAGAATGAGCGCAAGAAAACTAAAATTATTCTTGATCAAATTTTTATTATGTCATATAAGATGTAATTCGCGATATCCGAAAATGTAAATAAAATTATTGGAAATAAAATTTCTGCGCATTAAATTGCAAATAAATCAAAGAAATCGAATTTATCTCGATGTATTATTTAGTGTTTCCCTTCATTTTTCCCGTTCTTTCTCAATCAGAGACGACGCAACATGAATAAAACATCTCGTCTAAATTTTCCAACTTTCGGAATTGCTGATACAGAACGAAAACACTAGAAAGTGTACACTTGTAGCTGATTTTGAAACCCTTCATATCGGTTCCCGATAGAGTTGCGTTAACACAGCCCACTAGAAGTTTTATCTCTGAATCGAATACTTGAAACGATATTACGATACAATACGATATCATACAAAAAGAGAATTGTTCGCAATAGTTATATAAAGAATACTAGTGTAACGTACGTTACATCATACAAAGGATTATCCCTCGATATAAATAACAAAAAGAGAATTGTAAATGAAATATTAAAGCTAAAATTTTTTATATATTCATTTATTTTCAACAAAATATAGGATTTTCCTCACGCAACTGGTCAAAACATATCTTTGTAGCTAAAAATCATTAATCATAATAATAAATATCCGAATCTTATCCTGGGAGGGGAGCTATTAATCTATATTTCTTAATTTCATAAAATTTTAATTAATAGAGATTTTTATATTTTTGCGCATAGTTCTGCATGTATTTTTGTATTTTCACGTATTCTGTACATACACTCACTACGTGAACGTGTTTTTGTCATGTATTTTGATTTTGTCAGTCAGAGTTGTTAGTAAGTGAATAAAGAAAGGTGGGGACTGTAGTCTACAGAGAAAAGAAAGTTGAAGCAAATATGAGGACGGAGAATTAAGTTTAAGTTGCGATACAATAGTCTCACTTTCTTTCTTTTTTCTTTTTTTTAAAAGCATACGCTTTTAAAAAAATACTACGCTTTTCCTCCTTTTTCCCCTCTCTTTCCCATCATTGTTTTTTCTTCGTAGGTTTATGATTGACGTGCAGAGAATTACTTTTCACTGCAAATTCACAGAGTAAATAAACATACAGTTTGTTCAATAAGAACGTGATGCTCATTATGTTCAATAAGAACGTGATGCTCATTATTCTACAAAGAGCGACCGTAGCGATTTCCTGAACTCGTTTGAACCTTTATTTCGTGCTCTTTTGCGCAATATATCCTACCAGCACATTGTGTAGTTTACGTCAGCGAATTTATTATTTTTACAATGAGTGCCAAATTCTTGAAGCGGTACGAGGCAGTGTTTTTAGTGAATGGAATGGCCGGCAATGTCCCCAGATGCTAATCCCATTGAAAATGTGTGGTCGTACATGAAGATGAAACTCAAAGGAAAGCCAGTGTACACGGTGGAGCAGCTGTCATTTCAAATTAAGAAGATATGGCGATCTTTGCCAAAGAAATATGCAGATAACCTCGTCGAAAGTATGGAAAAAAGGTGTCATGCAATAATCAGTAATGGAGGTGATTGGACAAAATAGGATAGGTAATTGCGCAATAGCTAATAATGTGTACTTCAAAAAATAAAAATAAAAAACTGTCTAAATGTTTATAGTTTTTTGATTATGGCAGACACTTTCTTATTGAACAGACTGTAATTCTTTTATCTCGCATCAAATATCTACTGAGTTTTCTTAATATCCGTGCTTTCGGCGAGACAGGATTACGTAAATGAAATATTCAGGGCGTCGCAGTTATGCGTTCCTTGCCCTTACCGTGCTTGAAAAGGGAACGACAGTAAAGAATGAAGCTCGTTTCTGGTCTCGCGGGTTAGGCTGCAGAACCGAGAGCAGCAAAAGAAAGAAAACGGAAAATATTTCTCCGCAGTCTTTCAGACGGGGAATTTCAGTGCAAGCACAATCGGCAGTTGTTCTTGGATTCTTGCCGTGGCACAAAATTCTCAACTGGCGCAGAAATTCATGAGAAAATGTGTGAATTATTAAAATACAGTTCGCAAGTTTGTACGCGGAGAAAGAAGAAGGTTAAATGAGATTTTTCTCATATTCGCGCGACAAGATCAACTGATCATCCATTTTTATCGCGTAAGACTTTATTAACTTCAGCAAAATATCATTATCGATTGAGCTCGGAGAGAGAAACATAAAGAATTTTCTTTCAATCGTTTCGATGATCGATTCCTTCATATCGTCTACGTAAAATATTTTCTAATTACACATACGTTAATTAAAAATCAAGAGAATTAATTCTAAATATTGCGGATAAGTATCCTTTTACAGAAGTAACGTTCACCAAGAACAATTATCGATAGCAAGACAATAACAGTAGTATCAATTCAAATGGCAATTAAAGTAAGGATTCTATGTGCTTTCTTCCAAACCAATAAATCGGCGAGATAAGCCGAAATGCTCGAAATTATTGCCACTTCTCAGTAACTAATGAAAAATTACGAATATAAGAACAAAAACTATGAATTGTTGAGATTGAAAAGTACTCGCACACCATCGCTTTTAATTACTAGGTCTACAATATCGGCGAATTCAGTCTTGCGTTATGAGATGATTTCACGGAACTAATGACGAATGTACTTGGCCAACTTTCTTTGTTTCTTCGTAAATTGTTCATTCGTGTAAGTAAAGTGGACGGTATTGGAACTTCCGAGTTTTCTGATAACCTCATATGAAAATAATTTTTTTAAAAACACGAATCTAAAAAAAAAACAAAGTAATAAAATAATCAACACGAACAACTTTGTTTTCATGAAACATAATTCTATTCTTTTATGTATCGTATTATTACTCTCGAAAAACGCGTTCCACTTGCTTGCTATATTTTATTATCTTCTCTTTTGTGTGCAATATTTTTATAAAATTTTATTTATTGGTGTAAATATAAAATTGTTAGCTGCAGATTAAAAAACGGAAAAACACAATTTAAGTGTAATTCATAACGTACCTTCGGAGTCCGATGTGTCCGACAGCGGAGGCTCATTGGCGATGTACTGGCGGCCGCTCAGCAAATTGTTCTCCACGACCGGCCGTTTGTCCTCCAGCTGCCTCCTAAAGCCACGATGGTCGTCCTGTAAAGGAGACGCGTAAATCGTGAAACAAAAATAACGAGACAAAGAGCATCGGTGTCTGGTGCAGTGCCAAGTTTTCTCTTGGCGTTTTTAGTTCTTCGCTGACGGGAAAGGCTTTGAGAAATTAGCCTCGATTCAATTAAATTCATACGTTTATTGTGACAAATAAGATAGAACGATGATAATATTACAACATTGATGAATATAGTTGATGATATCGTCATCGCCATTATTAGCTTTAGAAATGTTATTTAAAAGTTTCACTATCACATCAATTACTTTAAATAAGTAAAACAAATAAATATTATTAATTCAAATAAATTAGTATTATTAATTTAAATAACAATGCTCTCATATTATAAAGAAGATGTGTACCGTCAGACGCTGCTGCATTGCACTGCAGAGATATTAACGTGTACGTTCGTAATTACGTTTGACGGAGACGTTATGCAGCGGGGTTGGAAATTAGCCCGATGCAGCCAGCGAGAAGAAGTCGAGTGGGTAAAAAGGCACTCTTACAATATTGCACACCCGCTAGTTAACAAGATTATCTCTCGTTTCTTCACGGGGTTAAGGATTTTACCTCAACATCCGCGAGCAACACGCGGATCTTTTTCTGCGCGTCGAGGGATGCCCCAGATGGCATGTTCATGTCGTTTCCTTTTTTATGTTGCTATGAAGGGAAAATTCATAAGAAGAATAAAATCGTGAAGCAAAAAGATCGTCTTTAACTGTCACCGAATAAAGAATTTTTTTCATTTTTATGGTTATTTGTATATTTCGTTAACTTCATTCGACATTGATACTTTTATAACAATACAGTATAAATCAAACGATTTTTACGTCTTGATATTTTTCGTGTGATTTTTCTTTTTGATTTTTTAACATGGACATTGTGTCATTATTTATAAAAAAAATAGTTGCTTTTTGAAGAATAAAATAATTTCTTTAGAAAAGTGAGTCTATCTGTGTTTTTATAAATTGATTGAGAAAATAATAACATATAGTACATAAAATCAATTCAAAATAAATAAAAATATAGGTTACGTTATTATTTCCGATTTAATAATTATATCTTTAAAAGTAATATAAAACATATTATTCTCCTCTTTCTCTCTCTCTCTCTCTTTCTTTCTCACATATTCGCACACAATGACAATGTTTAGTGTCACATATATTTAATAATAATCGACAATTAGCGAACAAAAAATCTTGAAGATCTGATCAGTTAGAAGATAAAATACATTGCACATTATTAAATTATATTGTTAAATAAACCGATTACATTGTTCTACAAAATAGATTTCGCCACATGTCGGCCATTAATCATTTTTCGTCGTTATTTTCTTTCTCTCCCCATTTTGAAGAATGATGACGCAGCGAGCATGGAGTAATAGAAATCTCATATTGCGGTTATTCTTTATTTTTTCTTTCTTTCTTGTACAGATTTCTCTTCTAAAGCTTTTCTATTACAAATAGATCACGTATAAATCATACGAATGTATTGATTGCGATCGATAGATTTGAAAATTTTATAAAAAAACCACAACTGGATTAATTATGAATTTATATTCTCCTTGTAAATTACACGCATAGAAATTTACGCACAATACATACTTAACCGTGCGAGTCAAGATGTTAATTAAGAAATTAGAACAATTTAAAGCTATCCATCCACTTGGACAAATGAACATTTTCTAATTGTTTGCAGCTAGACAATTCTCTTATCAATGCGGTTATCATTACGAGAGGTTAATTACAAGATATATATACAACGGGAGGCAACAATGCGCTGATGCGTATCGCAGTAATATACGAGCATCTGACATTAACAATAAGAATCTTCATTTAACTGCTCCCAGCGGTTCGTATTGCGTATCTCACTGAGGAGATAAATTATTTCAGAACAATTTTTTAATATACAACTCTCCACGGAAAAGGAATGTTCTTTGTCTGCTATTTTACGTGCTCAGTACAAAAATAAATAAATAAAAAGTAATATTCATACAATAACTGATTTAATTATTTCATTGCAGAATTCTATTAAAAAGAGATTTCTTTTTCTATGTTTTACGTACATATTACGACAAATGATAAAATTATTTTAATTATAAATACACATTATACAGTTTTAAGGAGAAAGTAATCCTTCCATTTTTCACTCCTAAATCAAACGAATAACAAAAAAATTTACGATAATTATGTGATTAATTCTAAATGTGTCTTATTAAAACTTAAACTTAAAATCAAAAGCATGTCAATCGTCCAAATTAATTTTATTTCTTCGATGGAGGTAGACCTTCTTTTATTTACAATCCATCCATTATGGACAAATTCCGTATATAAGTCGCTACTATTACCCGTCAGAGAAACGTACGTTAAATATTTCACGAACCACGAACGTCGACGGACCTTTCCGTAAACAATCGAGGTAACGGCGCGATGAGAGGTTCGGACTCTCCACCAAGCCGAAAGAAACACACCGGCATAAATTCCAGAAGTTGACACTTGGCCAAAGTGCCCATCCGAAAAATAACCACCAAGCGCGACCGTCCTCGACGTGAAAAGCGAAAATTCCGACGGCAAGGCCGAAATAAAAATATCAATCGCTTCGTGCCGCGGATGTGTCGAGGAAAGATGGGCTCGGGGAAACGGTCGCGTACAATAGTACGAAAAATGCATGCTCATAACCGTGGACGTGTTTCGTCGCGAACCAGCAAAATCCATCGAATTCGCGCTGCGAATCGATACGCCTCTCAACGCCGGCCTCTCGACGTTACGTCGGCGGTTTTGATTTATCAGCCATATTCGCACGCGCGCAAAACGAATAAACGAACGAACGAACGAACGAACGAAATGACCTGCGTGCAAAAGGCGCGTATATGGAACGTTCGTCGTGGACGGTTCGTCGTCGGGACGTGCAACGATGCCGTTCGCAAACGTGCGCGGGAATCGATCCGCGCGCTTGTAGGCGAAATGGAATTTTCAGGACGACTCCCGTAAGAGGAATGGCTATTGCGCTCGTTACAGAGTTACATCGTCGGTTGCAACGGCGACTAAACCGTGCACGATCGGCTTTCATTTCGATTGCGTGGGAGCAATAAACGACCTTCTAATTACGCGTCGTTTCGACTTCGATGTTGAAGTGCCCCGGTAGTTTCGATTCCGATTGAAAAAATTCATTTTTTCTCCACCATTTCGTATGGAGAGTGATTTCTACAATTTTTCATTTGAAAATATTAGAAAGCAACGTTTTTCTGTAACTAAGAATCTTATTCATAATATTAAATAATAATTGTAAAGTTACAAGTAAAATTAAATTTTCATGACAACCTAGTGAACTTTTAAGCAAGCATTTACATGCAAAACTTGAAGAATTTTTAATATTATTTCGAAAAACATTTTAATAACACTATTCGTTATATTAAAATATCAATAAAATTGATATAGATAAAATTAAATTTTAACATCATAAATGTTTCATTATCGTTGTGCCAAGGAAAATACATGACTTTTATTTCTTTGATTTATTAATTACCTGTCATAGAAATAATTTTAGAGTTGTTTTAAGATAATATATCAATTCCAAGTGATTTTAGATTCGAAAGTAAATTGATTAATATTATTCAATCTATTTCAAATATTAAAATAATTCTTAGAAATAATGAAATCGCGCAGCTTCTTTTAAACATTAATAGCAACATATTAATTACCTACAAGTTTTATTATATCCGACATCTACCGTTAATGAGACAATTTATTTTATTCCACAAAAGAATATACATAAATAGAAGCTCAACATTCCTGGCATCATCAACAAATTTATTCAAAAAAAATGTTGTGTTTTCGAATGTCAAATACTAATTAAATTAACAACATATAATTAAAATTGCTCGGGGCGAAGTTCCCGAGTTTCGCATATAGATAGATTTAGGATTTTCACAGAATTATTTAGAATCACGTAACGCATATGCATGAAGGTAGAATTGATTAATTATTGGCGAATCATTTAAATTAAATTCGTACATAATCGATTACATTAACCGCATTTTCCCAATAGGTATGTGACAATTGATATATCAAATTTCAAACTGTAACAATAATCTCGCGACGACTTCGTCGACGATAATTGTAGAAATTCAATTCAATTATTTACTAATAAAGTTGAAGAAAGAAGTAGATACACACACACACACTAAAAAGACATGAGAAATGCCGAGGTAATAGTCTTAATTGGATTTACAGTAAAAGTCGGGACAAACAATTACGTCAAGAAATAATCGTTCGAAGACACCCCGTGTTGCTGTCTTCGAATTTAAATTCTGGTGCGAAGTGCAACCTGAAGGAACGTGTATAAATCCCGAGCGAGTAACAAAGACGATTGTAACATTATTGCGAATCTAAATCGACTCTTTAAAAGATGAGAAATATATTTCATAGTATTAATAATATTTTACAAAGATAATACATCACTGAATGAAGATATATTTGTTCATTTCATAATTTATTTTGATAGTAATATTTTTTGCAAATTTAATTATAACAATATTATGAGAAAATCAAAGAAATTTTTTTCTCCCCTATTTCACTCAATAAATGCAAAAATGTGCGTATAAAATATATTATCTCACTGGCTTTCATTGTGAAATAAATCAATACGATTTTTGTATTGAATTTCAAAGCGTATTTACGAGAGACGATATAAAGGCAATCAGATGAGTACGGTTGAGCACCTTACTCTTCCGCTTGAGTAATTAAGGATAATCGATGGCCATTTCCTGTATTCTCCGATGCGAGTGACAAATATATACAGAGATCTAGCCGCACGATGACATCAATGATCTGGTCGGGACACATGCGGCTTATCACCTCCGTACATACTCGGATATTACCTGTATCGGTGGTACAGGCGCTTCTCTATGCCGGCAACATGCGTGTTCTAATCTGGATTAATCCAAACTGGGTGTACCTTTGTAGATTATCGCGCAAAGGATATTCATGCAATTATATACCAAATTTCGGCCGCATTATACGAAGCAAATTCAATTTTTAAGAGAATACGCAATTAAAAATTAGAAGAGAACAATGAAAATAACTTAGAACAATGTACGTTAAAATAATGTTTTAAAACAATTCAAGTAATTCTCAAAATATATTCGTCGATTGTGTTATTAAAAGCAACATCTCGTTAAACAGCGGTAAAAATCTTTTAAAATAGATAATATATTTTTATCACAAGAATTTAATAAATCGGAAATTTAATCAGCAGCGAATTTAATTGAAGCATTTAGCGCACAATTGACGTACGAGCAATGACGTAATTGAAGCTCACGTTTCCATGAGGCGGAACACTCAAACGTGATGAGAATACGTAAATATCCGTATTCCGGATGAGCTGTCGTCTGTCGTAGAGACACAGTTGAAGAACACCCGCCTGATAGCGCACGAATTTATACGTAATTATATTCTATTCGACCAATCAGTTTGAGAGGAGGGAACTTACAAGCCTCTCGGAGGACGACTATATGAAATGAAATCGATTTTAGGTACATAAGTCATGTCCAAGTAACTTGGCTCGAGTCCTGAAGTTTCGGGATTGATGCTATTGCCGCGAATCAAAGGATGTTAAATGGGGTATGCCCGTCTACCGAAGATAACGGATAAATGCTGACTAAAGTACGTCTACAGATTTTGTACGGACTCAGTTCGATGAAGCGGAACCCAAGTAATCTATGCGCGAAACAGCATTCGACGATTTACCTGTTGTTTTTGTAGTGCAGCCACATCGCCGCAAACGGGTCCCAGGCCAGTGAGCTCTGTGTCTTTCCTTATCACCCATTCGATAAGTTCGCGCAATGATAGCAGTAAAGCATTCCAATGTTCTGTGTTGCTCTCCAATCGATTTCTGCACAGAAAAAAACATGCACACTATGTACACTCCATATCTATATTGGATTTTAAAATATATTCATTAGTTGAATATTACTCTCTATTTTATATTTAATATACATTAATTTTTTTATCTCGTTTACATATAAATATATAATATATTATATAAATACGAAGTATTTGTATTAATCCAGAGACCACATAACGAGTTAGATTCGTTACAGCTTCCTGCGATGCAATGGATAGTTTTTAAAAATAATTTAATAAATTGTTATTTATTGAAAGTTATTTGTATTTATGTTACTTGTTAAAAAAATATTATATTATATTTTATAAAAAGGTATTTTGAATTTTGTCTATTAATATCATATTTATTTTCTAAATGTCGAATCCAAAAAGCAGCATTTATTGATTATATGTTGATTAAGTACATAATTGAACTTATTTCTTAAGATGTATTTGTTTACTATTAACAATATATGTAAGAAATAGCATTCAATTAAATTAATAAAGTTTATTCGAAGCAGAGACCAAATCGTTTGAATTGAAACCGAAAATTGTTTCGTAATCCTTTTTTTCGGTGAACCAAAAAAACCACCTTTTATAAAATTTATAATACCGAAATTGTAACCGAACTAATAAAATTATTTTCGGTTTATGATTTTTTTCGGATCTTTTTCCAATTCTTAATTTAACATAGATCTGTTCCTTATAGCTGAGCTAATTGCATTAGTTTAGAGTTTATCTTTCTCCTTTCACATCGAAAGAAGAAAAATACATTTTTTGAGTTTTATAAATGCAATCAGCGCATAGATATGTGAGAAACTAATTGAACGGATGAACACTCTCTTTCTCTCTCCTCTCTCTGTCTTTCCCTCCATTTTATTTTTCTTGTTCGCTCGCTCATATTATCACAAGTGTGATTAAAATCTTTGCACATGTGTACATATATAAAACATTGTATTAAATAAATAATATATTTTTAAATTTATTTCTCTCTTTACATACATATACAATTTAATGGAATAAATATAGAAAAAAAAAATAATTTGAAATTTTAAACTCCTCTTCTATCACATGAGTAACTATAACTGGAGAAAATTGTTAAGAAACCGTAATTTTTACGGCTTCAATTTTCCTTACAAATAAAAAAACTGAAACCAGTAAAAACTTATTCGATTAAATCATAACTGGAACCAAACTAAAAAAAATCTTTCGGATCCAAAGTATTAAAAAACTGAAAGAACATAAAAATGTGAGCGTTATACTTACATGGAAAGAACGATTTTGCAGAAGTATCTAAAAATTTAAATATAGATAAATTTTTTAAATACTTTTTAGCAAAATCGTTCTTTCCGTGTAATATTTCCGGAATGTTACAATGTCACATTCTTGTCAATTTAAAAAGTTTATTTTTTAAGCCACATTTATACTTTTATATTTATATTTTTAATAAATACTCAGAAATTTTTACTCAAATTTTATCATTTTTCAGCTTTACAAATGATGAAAATAAATGCTGTTCTCTGGTCTCGACATTCGGAAATAAAGTCTCAACTGGTTAAAAGAGCTTTTCTGTTAAATGTATAGCAAACGTCGATACATCGAATTTTAGAATTGGTTGAAAATAATAAAATAACATAAAATTATATACATTAAAAAAATTTACGAAATTTTAATAAATATTTGTTTAGATAGTACCTACTAATGAGACATTTGCAATAAAAGACACTTAATAAATATTTATTAAAATTCATAAAATTTTTTTCAGTGTAAACTTGCATTGAGAAGATAGAAGTAATTATATGTTAACTTTTAATTAAAAACAGCTCTAAAATTATACACATAATTTTATGACTTAAATAAGATGGTACAATTACGAAATGGTATGGAAGAGAGAAACAAAATAAAATCCGCCTTTCGAAGTTTAAGTTTTTTTTTCCTGCTTGGTACCCTCCAATATCCTCACAGAGACAGTACCTATCACAGTTATCAAATTTAAACCTCGAAAACTAGATTATTTTATTTCATTCCAAATTATTCGAAATTGTTCTACCTTACCTTATAAGCTATAAACATTATATTCCAATAATATAGTTGTTTATATTCAAAATATAAATATAATCTATAATGAGAATATCGAAATATTTTACATCAAAATGTTTTACATTAAAAAGGTTTATAAAACATTCTTACACGTCCAAAGGATGGATTACATCCTCTCGACGCGACGCACTGATAGATATTCACCACACAGCATAAGCAGCGAAAAAAACGCATAAAATGTTCGACTCGTTGTAAAAGAGAGTACATATTTGTTAGGGACAGACAGGTAAAGTCGTCGACAGGAAAGGAGAATGAGAAAAAAGGATTGTAAAGCAAAGCGGCGCGCATGGAGTGGATGAAAGGAGAGTAAATGTAAAGTCTTGATGTTGCTGATGCCAAGTGAAACATCGGGCGATGAGTGAAAAAAGAGAAACGAAACGGCGACGCGAAGTACAGATAGAAAAGGGAAAATAAGATAGATACTTAAGATAAGTAGATCAAGATTAGATTGGAAAAAATAACGCGAAATGTAACGCGTCTCAATATGACAGAATGATAAAAAAAGATAACAATTCAGAAAAATGTAAATTGAAGAACAGAAATTTTAAGAAACGTGAAAAGAGAGATGGAATGTATACTGCAGATAAAATGTAATTCGAGTAAAACGAGTAAATATGGAAAGCAAAAGAGCCCTGAGAAAATTAAAATGGACGAGCATTTCGAACGACGACGCGCGACGCGGCAAATAAATCGTGCGCCGCCGATGGAAAGCGACTGGGAAAAAGAAAGGCCGGTGGTAAAGCCAATCGTGGACAAGAAGGAAAACGATCTCAGACAAATAGGAAAAATAGGAAAAATACGAAAAAAGCAGCGCGAACGATGACATTATAAAGCGCTCGTATACAAACGGATCTCGAAAGAAGACGATAATGAGGATAATAAGAAGAGATTCGAGTGAAAAGAAATAATAAAAAATAGAAGCTTGAAAACGACGAGATCAAGAAATGCGAATGAATAGAGAGTGATCCTTGATAAGTGCGATTAAGAATGCTTTGTCAGAATAAAGTTGGTTAAGACAAAGAGGCAACCGGATTAAACGACAGAGTAATTTTAGATTAAAAAAAAGCTCAAGAGCGTTAAAAAAAAAAGGTCTGATCATAGATGTCTTAAGAAAGAAAAAGAGGAAGAAGCTATATTGTATATAGCGATATTTGAGGTAGAAAATTATTTATAAACATAAACACGCGTGGAATGCAACAGATAGATAAAATCGACAAACACGAATGTAGAATAAATATTGAAGGACGTGCATAACACGCCTGTTTTGTTAATAGTAAGTAAATACTACTGGACGGAAGCACCGGAAACGTAAAACAAAACGAAAGACCAGTGGGAAATCACTGGAAGACGTGGGAACGCGAGAGACTGGATACAAAAGAGACGTCCTCAAGAAGAATGAGGACTCGTGACAGGCACCGCTGGGAGAAAGAAACGGAAGCAAAAGATGTTAGAGCAAGGCAAGGGACGGGACAGATAAGCAGGATAAGTCGGAAGAAAAGAATTAGTCCGAGGAGATGATCTCGCAGATATACGAGATAATGGTCTCGCAGGTCCATGCACGTACAGGTCATATCTATATGACATAACATAACGTGACATAACATCTGCAGAACATAGCAAAAGAAATAACAGACAAGCTCTTATCTTGTCACGGTATTAAAAATTTGTGAAGTAAGCAGTTTAATTCTTGGCTCTTTTATTATATAGTGTAAAAAAGACTTGACGTTATCGGATTGATATACGATTTAACTTTAATTTCCTAATGATAACTCTCTCTCTCTCTCTCTAATTCTTATTTTAAAAACTTTCAAGAATTTCAATTTACTATGCGTGTTATTTCTTCAACAATTCAATAAAAAGTTGCAGCACAATATAAAGATAATTTATAAAGAACCTAACGAAGAATAAAAAAAAATTCCTATAAATTCCGGAATTCCTTTTTATACAGTAATATAAAGATCAAATATGAAATATAAAAGTGTAAATATAGAAAAATGTAGAATGCGTCTGCAGGAACGAAAAACAAAAATAATAAAAATAAGTAACGCTCGCTAAGCTGAATTTCTTTTTATTTCATTTCTTGTTTAACTCGTCGCCCATTATCTTGTCGGAACGACTCGTGCGCGGATGGAATCCAAAGTGGCCTGAGAATAAAGAAGCGTAAGGCGAATTAAAGCGGAAGACAGAGACCCGAGAGACGAGAGCAGCATAAAGAGATAGGAAGCGCGAAGAAGGCCAGGAACTGAATGCCGCAAGAGAAATTCTCGGATAAAGAGCGCCGGCCGCCAGGACAACGAAGCACCGTCGCCGGTGCCGGAGGTCGCGAAATAGACGAAAGAGGAAGATAAAGGAGGCTGGTGGGCGAAAGGAGGGCAGGAAGGATGGCGGTTGGGATTTAGATTTATATTTCGCCATTGTTGCACCACCACCGGTGGCGGCACCCACTTACTAGGTCACATTCAACAATTCCCATCGTCTTATTCCCTCCCCCCCCCTCCCTCTCCGAATGTTCCATATCGTCGTCGTCGTCGTCATCGTCGTCGTTCTCGTATCGCAAAGAAACAGCCTCGCGTCTGGATATATCGCGGTTATTGTAACGTCGATGAGAGCCGCGCGGAATTTCGCGTACTTTTGCGATTTGAGCGCGCATACAGGCGCACGTACGCGTATGTATACAGGGCTACAACACGTCACGATATTGCACCCACCTTCTCCCAGGGAGATAAGGGCGCGAGGATATTTTGCGCGATGGATGGCGGTACGGAGTTACCGGAAGAAATCGTCCTCATTGCTCCGACGAATCGTGGGAATAAACTTTTCTCGCTCCACGTAGCCGCTATATGGCGGCGACTGATGCTCGCTCGAAAAATTTATTCCACGCTATGAGAGAAAAGGATTGATCTGCGAGACAACTTGAATATGCTTACATTTTCCTCGAAAAATTGTATTCTTGTATTCGGATTTATAGGATTAATATAACTTGAGAAAAAAAAATAAAGCAGCAATAGGTAGAAGAAATACGATATAAAATGGAATTAGATAATCAAGGATTAATAATGAAGATTAAGAAAGGCGATAAAATAATTTTTCTACAATATTTCTCATAATATGATATTCCACGCTATGAGAGAAAAGGATTGATCTGCGAGACAACTTGAATATACTTACATTTTCCTCGAAAAATTGTATTCTTGTATTCGGATTTATAGGATTAATATAACTTGAGAAAAAAAAATAAAGCAGCAGTAGGTAGAAGAATTGCGATACAAAATGGAATTAGATAATCAAGGATTAATAATAAAGATTAATGAAGGCGATAAAATAATTTTTCTGTAATATTTCTCATAATATGAAACACGTTGAATCCTTCTCACGGTATGCTCGTTAAGATTCATAATATTGTCTGGAAATTATAAATTTTAATTAATCATGGCTCATATATGCATAACGGTAATTTATCGTCATGTAATTGAGAAAAAACGAGGTCCGTGTGATTAATAGGACGTGCATTAGACCTATGTCAGTAATGGAATCTTACGGTCACGAAAGAGAATTTGGCGGAACATCTATTTTCGCTCGTCGTCCGGCTGCCAGAAACAGGAGAGCCTCCACTAACGGAAAGATATACTTCTCGTTCGTGCGATCGCATTTCAATTGAAATGTTCAGTAAGTGGTGCTACACTGTCGCCTTGGCGAACGAACCAAGTTGCCCTGCGAGCGAGCGATCTTTACGACGTGCCAGGCTGATGTAAAATAAATCACCAGGAAATTTCCTGGGCGGCTATAAAAATCTGCCGAAGAAACGTCACGTATCTCGCACCTACTCGATAAAGTCCGACGTAGCCTTAAATAAATAAAACATGAATAACATAACCGGTACTATGATTTTATTGTTAAAGTTACTCGTGATGGAGACGATTGTTTGTCAAGTAAAAGTCATATTTGAAGAAAAGTGGAGGGGAAAAATGTTTCTCTCCTTTCGTGAAGGGAGAAAATAAATAAATAGACTTATAGAATACTGTGACTCGAGAAAATATCTATTTTAATTTACGTAAAAACATTATTCTATTTTAATATACAATTTTACATATAACGCAATGTAAAATATTTTAAACATAGAAAATATAAAGTACTTTTAATGAAACCCTTTTCTCCCTTTCCCGTAACAATATGCTCTCGCAAAAAACCGTTATGATAACGAAATTCTATAAAAATAGGAAATCAATATTACAGCAGAGATACAACGGTGCTGCCTTTTTTCGTTTGCTGAGCAATTAAGAGACGTGCACAACGGTATCGCATAAAGTTCGTGGAAAATCTGATTATGCGAATGCGAGAGCGGTGTTATTCGAGCTCGTCGTCATTTACAAGGAAAAGTAATAAAAAAACATACACCGAGGTATATAGAATAAGACATGTACGGAATTGAATTGCGAAGCGTGGCGAAATGCAAAACGCAAACCGGCAGAGCCTCTGATTACGCGAGATCACCAGATTTAGCATACACGGTCGGAGATTAAGTATAATTAAAACGACGAGATGGGCACACAAAGTACATGTAAGTTGATAAAACTGCAACCGTAACATCGATAGATCAGGGATTTGGGATAAATCGAGTTACAAAACAATTCTTAACGACGACATTGAAATTCCGAGACGCACCCTTTAATTTATCTTCGTTGTCGAAGACAACGTTTAGAAGACATCTACGAAAACAAGCGGAAGTCATTACGTGTTTCGAGCTTTATGTCGGATTTTTCTCGAAACATGGATTATCTGGCAAATAACGGAAACGATTCAGCGTAAATTCAGAAAAGGAATCGTTCGTATTTGAAAGGAGATTTGAAACAAAACTCAGAACAAATGTGGAATCTTTGAAAATTGTCATCTCTTGCGATTTACAACAGTTCTTACATTTGTTTGACAAATTTCAACATTGTCCACGAATTGAATATTTAATCATATCTGCAAGAATTTGTCTTTGTATAAATAACGAAACTTTTTTCAAACATAAGTTTTACAAAAGTTTTACACAAATTTTAAGTTAAAACGTTGAAAAGTTTTTAAACATAGAAAATGTCCTATATTCGAGACTGTGTATCTTACTACCGAATCATTGAAATTCATTGAAAGAATTTCATGAATACTGATAGTCTTCACAGAAACCTACAATGCGATTTCAACTATATCCTGCATTTATGCGACACGAGACTGAGTCTCTGCAAAACGTCTAGAGGGATGAATTTATGAATATAAAACAATACACACTTCATATATGACAATCCATTTGATAAAAAGATGTATCGTTTCACAATGTTAAATCTGCTATTCAAATTTGTGAGAAACTCCTGCAGCTCGATCAAGACATATTGTCAGATTGTTTTCCATGGAATTGCATAAATTTCTTGCACAAAAATATTTTAGTTTCCTAGTTTAATTTAATTCAATAAAATGTCACAGTTTCTCCATTGTAAATTGTATCTCAACAAATGTTATTGTTAGTCATTTAAAAACAATTAGCTGTTATTTGATCATTTTTTAAATAAAAATTCTACCACAGCAAAAATAAAATATATTATACCAGATGTTTATATCAAAATATAATAATCATTTTTTAAGAGAGTTAAGATTAAGAATAAATTAAAAATAATGCAGCGTACAAAATGTGTAAATTGTTAACAACTATTATTCGTACATCTCCTAGAAAAAATTGTTATTTTGTTAAAATTTGTAACAAATACGATAATATTGCGGTGCAAAAAACTATATGTATAGAATATTATACAAATCATTAAAAAATTAAATTTGTATATAATTATTCATATCCTTGTATTCGACACGATCAAAATATACGCGGAAATATCATATGTCATTAAAACTCATTATATCTGCAGAACTGATTAATGCTGTTAAATAGATTTTCTGTTTAATAGATTTATTCATATAGAATTAGTTATCGCATAAGTGTAAATAATTCTCGTTTACCTCGGACAGTTTTAATATTGATATATGTTGTTAACGCGTCGGTAATCAATTATAGAGACTTCGGTTGAAAATATATGGCGAAAACTTTTGTTTGCTCAGCATCCTTTTACTGTTTTATTCTGGCAAATGAGAAATGTATTAAATTTTGATAGTCAATGCGAATCCACAGGGAACTATCAAAATTCATTGCGGCCATCGATCTCGTGATAACATCGCGCGATCGCAATCCGCAACGTGGTTGCAATAAATTAGCTGCCGTTATAAATAGACTTCACGTCTAGACGAAATTATTATTGAGATAGTGGAGAACTGTCAAACTGTTTGCGCAGTAATATGGTACTTTGCATAATAAATTTTTTTTTCGCTCCAGAAATATTAAAGTATGTCATAATGTAAGTTAGTCGTTTATTAGTAAGTTATTGCAAATGCGATTGCATATTGGATATATTGATGAATATTAACAATCTATTAATGAGTAGGTGTCATTCATCATTGAACAAAATTTATCTCTTCATTGTCAAACTGCTAATTAAATTAATACGTTTGGCTCGAAAATATACGAGTTGTAGCCAACAAATTAATTATATTCCACTTAATTTACTAGAGTATTATGAATCGGCTAACTCAAAGCGCGAGTACAACGACTACCAGTCTTTCTTACGTGTTCCACCTCGTTTTTTAACCTGGAAAATCTCGTCACTTAATGACACGGTCGTAAAACTGAAATTGAACCATTTCGCAGAGCGTGTTCGTTATCAGCGACATGATACCCTTGTGAAACGAGCTGTACCGAGTTTCGATCTTATCTTCTCTTTACGTGCCGATAAACATCTGGACCACCACGAGTTCCGACGAGATTAATTCCGACTGAGATCTGTAAAAGTTCATCGCGCTCATAGATCACCGTTCTTCTACGATATATCTGATATATTTGCAGTATATCGACTCGATAATCACATTACAATTAGACGTGAATCTCCACTCAATGAAGTTCTTTGATCTAATGTGCCGGTGGTTCATGCTTGATGTTTCCCACGAAGACTCGTCAACGGCATTGACTCGTCGCCATCATCGTCCTTGTCGTTGTCGTCGTCGTCGTCGTTGTCGTCGTCATCGTCGTCGTCGTCGTCGCCGTCGCCGGTTAACGTAATAAAGCGGGCAAATGGAATTGCCGCAAACGGGCGGAGCGTTATAATTCAACTCTGGGGAACAATTTACCGGTACAATCCCAATCTGAGCGAGGTCGACTCGCTACACAAAACCAGTCCAAACTTCTACAATAAACAACATCAACAACGCCGCCATTAGCGTCGCGCCGCTAGCGGATCTGTCCGTGTCGCAGTTTTCGAGGTGCAACTCCGTCCGTTACGGACAATTGAATAGTGCGACCTGATACTAAAAATGGAGATAATAAAGATTCGAAATGGACAAATACACGACTGTACGCCATTAGTAGATAAGAGAAATATGATTCATAATGCGAAAGTTAAATTCTAAATATACTTTCTTATGGTGTTTTAAACTACTTTAAAGTATCTATTTCATTCTTGGAATAATAGACAAAGATATTATTTGTAAATATCAGAAATTATGAAGATTAGAAATTGAGAAGCTTTGATAAGATTTCTTTTCAAGAGTGATGTACAAAATCTTTGTTGACAGTTCATGAGTATGCTTTAATAAAGTATGCTTTAATCGTGAGAACACTATTTTATGTTTATGGAAGAGAAATTTTGTTTGTAACAAAAATAAATGTGACAGGTGCGATGTGCCAATTGGTATTATTCGGAAAAGGTAATCTCAAACTAGTTTCGATCTACCGCAGAACGCCAAATCCACTCCTACCGGATTGTAGTTCCGTTAGAATCAGCTACTACGTGTGTTCAGTAAGTTATGAGCTCCGTTTGATAGCAATTCCGATAAGCTTCTGGTTTACGTGTGAGTTTATGTGTTTTACAGTTGTTTGCGTTGGTGCCATGTATTACTTCACATGTAAATCCATTATGTATGAGATTGCAAACGTAACCCTTGTAACGTTCCGCATATTTTTCAATATTTTAGTGAACGATCCTTTCGATTATTCCGAAGATCAAAGGTTTCTCGAGCGGATTAATCTAGGCTTGACCGAGATAACCTATTGGAGTTAACAATCAGAAAGAAAGGAAACGATATTGATTGAGTCATGTTTAACTGCAAGCGATTATTTAAGGTTTCTGAACAAAACAGCAACGAGCAAACATAGTTTATCGATAATATAAGTTTACTGTATAAAATGCGGATTGTCATGCGCAAAACTAGTGTATGTAAGTTAATCAGATCTTGCTGGATATCCATTGCGCAATTTGATACGCCAGTTGTCGTTCGAGAGAGTAATATAAACTTCCTCTCGTAAAACGGATTCGCAATGAGTGTTGCGAGCGTTTGCGCAAATAATAATAACGCATATTTTGTCGCGATCTGTGTTCGAGTTGCAACTTCCGTGCATTTCATATCGCAGCCGGGCGAAAATATTTTTGCTGATGTTTTTCACATTCGCATAACCGCGCCGCAAGATTATATCTGAATGATATGCGATGATTTTAGTGTAGGCATATGCGGTTAAGCGGTAACCATTTCGGATGATGCGTTGTAAAATATAAAAGGAAAATATAGTTGTATATCATACGTTTCGATATTGATAGCTTTATAAATTTCAGTTGCTTATAAAAATGTTACGATAGGAAAGATTATGTATACAAAGGTGTATATTTTAAAAATAAAGTAGAATTAAGAGTACAAATAATATGTTATATCTACATTTTATTTCCTACCATATATAAGAAAAAAATTACTTTCAATATTTTACTGAACAACAACACGTAGATGCGAGCTAAAGAAATTTTTTTAAATACGTTAATCGAAAAGCAATCCATTTATTCTTTCTAGACTTTGTGTTAATCTGTAATAAGAATAAAAAAATCCTGCACTATTTATAAGAAAAATTGAGTCCTGATAAAATGAGGTAATTTTCACATATAATTATTATATAATCATTATATATATTACATAATAATATAATGTAGCTTATAATGGTGAATAAAGGATATTATAGACACAAAGCTCAATAATGAATGGTTTTTGAATTAGAGTATATTAAAAGTGCAAATATGCTCACAAAGCTTTGATACATTATAGCTCAAAAATTATCCATCACTGAGCTTTATGTCTGTTATCTTTTGTTCGTCATTATAAACTACATTATAAACTAACTCATTTCATCGGGATCCAATTTTCCATATAATTAGTACGAGGTTTTTTCACTTGTAATAAACTTGCTGAAGCCTTATAAACGTGCAAATGTCTGGATTAATATTGCACTTTAAAGAGCGTTTTTTAATTGTACACATCGAATAGATATCGATTACAAAGTGACTGAGAGAGACATATGGTTAATCCACTTCGAGTTTGCACAGCGATGATGACGGCAAATCAGAGAACCGTTTATGGTATTTCCTAATGAGAATGCAAATACCGAAGAGAGGGCAATGCCTAGATTTAGATCGAATTCCCAGGATACGTTGGAGAGATTTTGAACTATTTTTTTTTCATCGGTATCAGAATCGCGATAACGTATTGATAGCGATTTCTGATCATATATGTATGATCAATACATCTGACGTTAATGCATGGCGAACTAGCTTCACAGAACCAGTCACAGTTATTCGTAAAGTGTAATGGTATTTAGTTAGGAGTTCAAAGGTGAACGATATTGACTAAGTTTGGTCGATACAAACGAGAATGCGAACTAACTATACATTGCTGCAACTTTGTTCTGTTTATTACATCAAATCCCTCAAATCTCTATTGAACTCATGCACAATTTGATCCAAGCAGTTGAGGTCGCACGTCTGTAAAGTATACCTTTCAACTGGCATAACGTTCATAAAATTACTTCGTTTATATTTAATGGAAATATAGTTCCATCTGAAATGTGTTTATACCCTAGCAATGAGAAAATATGAATTGTTGTAAAATGGATACTATTTTCTTCTTTTTTAGACATATTTCCTTTCTTTTTTTAGTAACTATTCTTTACAAACTTTTAAATATACAATTCTATCCAAAATCGACAATAAAAAATATTAAAATCTTTTTTAAGTATACTAAGCTATCTAACGTGTTTATTCCGTTTAATGTTTGGTGTTTCTGTACTTATTCTTCCTTCAAAAAAGATTAATTTATATCCATGTAATGTTTTTTTTCAAATGCGAATAATTGGAAAACAATCAATAATATACAATATACTATTAATGATAGTGATTTTAATAAGAGTTAAAACACTCTAAGTGATTGTTTACATAAAAAAATGAAGTAACTAATCCTGGGTTAATTATGTTTCTGGTTCGAATCGTATAAAAATTGATTGTAATTTTTAATTATAATTTTCTACATAAACGGCAGAACAGAATAAAAATAATACAATCGTAAATTAATTCTCTGCATAGATCAAACACACATTTTTATTTCAGAAAATAATCTTATCATAATAATTCAAACGTCGGCGCACTTTCTGTGGCACGTGGAGACCCTCTTTGTTCCATCGAGAATCTCATTTCACGGATTTCGCTTTGAGTAGCCGTGCGACTGGACGGAAAGCTCTTCCTTTTGTCATCCTTCTTCTCGTCATTTCCTCACCGGTACAAGCGAACATAAGTCATCTTCTTCCTAAGTCATGGTCACAACGTCGTCAACCTTGGTTGCCCACGATACGATTGATATGCGGGTTTGATGCTGCGTTCCGATGCATCCTTAGAGAAGGATCTCCTCAGAGAGTCTCCAACCAACCGGAAATTAAAATTTCTGAACGGGTCAAGTCGTCAGGTCACCGGAAGACGCGCTCATTCACGTTCGATGAACATGAAACTCCTTCCTTTTTTCACCGGCTTCATCTCGTTCTTAAGCAATGGACACACAAAGATCCGGCGGATCGTCCATCGATCCCTGCTGTCCATTGGAATCCGTTTTCCCGTGGAATCATCCGCGATTTGTATCCGCGACGATAGCTGACGATACCGGCGGTTACGCGCACGCTTCCGGTCAATTTCCTTTGGTGGGACCCGGACATTGACGGGGATGAGAGCGGAAAAGGTGAAAATGTGATTTAACGGATACCTATGTGCCGTACATTTATGAGAACGTTACACATTTGAATCAAGCGCCCGCATATATAGGAGGAAGTAAAAAATTAGCGATCGGGCGACAAATAGATCTGCAATAGAGGAAAATAGAAAAATACGGACGATTAAATGGGATGATGGCACATCACCAGAGATACATTTAAAAAATTCAAAAATACAAATAAAAATTTATGAAAATACTTTTTTTTATAGAGATATAAAGAGATTTTTTAATCGTTTCTTTCCTTGTGGCCGTTTAATTTGCTCTATAATATTAATTTTAATTACACAGTATTACAGAATACAACTTTTAGATAAATTCACACACGACTATTTTCATAGATATTTTTTAACATAGATTTTTTAATCTTTTTTTTCACTATATAATGAAAAACTATAATTTATAGATTTTTGTTAAATTTTAACGTTTGTTGTGTTAATAAATGGGTAAAAAAATTGAATATATAAAAAAAAATTGAAATAACCTTAAAGACCTAAGATTTCCAAACATAAATCAGTAATAAGAACGTAATAATAAAAATAATCCATCATCACAGGCATTAACGTGCAAGAAATGGAGACAGAGCGAGTTAGGAATTAGGATATTTCAAAAGTAACGAAACTTTGAACGAAACAATCTCGAATGGATGATGCATATACGTGTGCAAATGTGCTATTCAGTTATCGTCGATTTTTCGAAATAATCGAACGGCCAAAAAAGCTTTTCGGCGATAACAAGTATACTAACATTTCCGCGAGTAAAACACTATTTTCGCCATCCGTAAAATAGGTTCGATGCTGCTCGAATGTACCCCCTCCCCTGCCCCCCCGCTCGGGTCTTTAAATCGAGATTAACGAGGAAAATCCTACGTTCGATCAATTGCGCTCATAAACGAATAAAATCCAGTACTCATACGAATTCGCTCGTCCCGTGAACACACACGCGGAATTCAGAATGGCTAAGTAAACGCTGGGTCGCATCTGGCGCAAAGGACGTAATGCCCGGCAATAAGGGGAGGTCCCGAATTACGTACCAACAGAACCCGCGCGCGCTTTCTACCGCTCCACATAAACCAAATGTAAGCGCTTTAACATAGGGACTCTCGTTAACCCTCTCGACCCTCGTAATACCGCGAATACATTCGTAATACTTAAACATTCCCAACTCCAACAGGCAGTAATGAATAAAAAAAAAAAAGATATTTTCATACTCCACGATATTACGGAGATAACGACTGATAAATGCGCATGGTTGTGTATTATCGGATCGATAGAATAAAATGTAACGAATATAAATTGCAGCTTAGAAACGAGCGGTGACAAATAAAAATTATTTTTACACTGTGAGAGAATTTAAAATCCATTTTTATAGATATAAGCGCATGAAATACTTTTTTTTTTACAAATTTTTACTTGTCACAAAATATTTGTCAAAAATGAAAGAGATATTTAAAGGAGTACAAATATTAGATATTTGTGCGTGAGTGATAAATGGATTCTCTGAGAGCGATCATTTAACAGTTTCTCCAGTTAAATTGATCCTCGATTGTTTGCATAGCGATATCAAATAAAGCTCGAATTTCATTTATTGGGAGGGATCAGCGGGTATCAACGCCATTAACCTTCTTGAGATTAACGTAAAGCTGCACATTATCATACTTTAACTCACATTATTGCTTCGTACCGCAATGTATGTGTTGGGAATATATTCTGGCAAACCGACCGAGATCAGTAAGTTGGAGTCGGGCAAAGACCGGATGCCGGAAGGAAATATCAGACAGCGCGACAGATTTGTTGACGTCATTATTAATGTCCTTGACGGAGTGTCGGGTTTGCAAATGCTTTTGAATGCTGGAAATGCTATGCGCGTTTCCACGCATGTTGCTTTGAGATCAACAAATTGGAGAATAACAATAGTTACAGCAGGCATGGCAGGCGCAGATTAATCGATTTAAACAATTAATTAATTAATTATTGCGAGTTCTTGAGTATGTCTTCTATCCACCTAAAACCGTATCATTTCTTCTCTCAGAGCTCCAAGTTATACTGTTCTAAGTAATGAAATTAATTCTATATTTCTATATATGTCTAGATTGTATATGTTTTTCTATTTTTGTCAAAAGCATTATAAAGTATTAACATTTTTTAAAGATTTTTTTTTTTAAAGATTAAAGAAATATTATAAGACAAAGTAGTTGAAAAACCGATATTGATTGCAAGCAGATAAAATTAAAGCTATTATACAATATTTAATAATTAATTCAATAATAAGCAAATTGGCTAAAAGACACATTAATAGGATCAGTTATCCTAGGTAATAGCGCGCATTAATTTTTTTCTGATTTCAAAAAGAAATCGCAGGATTCAAATCTGATAACCGTTTTTTAAGAGAATACTACAAGAAAGTATCTGATAATTTCAACAGTGATAATCGATCTCCAGCAGGATAATGGAATTTCCAGTAGGAGCGAGTCATCGATCTCCAGCGGAACAAAAGTAGCAAAGGTACAGAATGCTATAGCGAACTTTTCAGCGCCATTGCCGTTTCGATTGATCGCGATCACAAGCGTTATCCCTTCATTATTGTAACCAGGAACTTTCCATCTTCACGTAGAATTCGTTTTTCGTCCATGTTCTCGCGTTCTGATCACGAAGGCATCGCTTTGAGTTTTGTGGGATATCGGCAAACCGATTCTCTCTCCCTTTTCTCCCTCTATCTCACTCGTTCTCTTTCTGTTCCTTCGCATTTGATCATTTCTCTCTTCCACCGACTCCAACAAATTTCCTGCTACGATCGTTCGTTTCGATATCGAGCGTTGCCGTCTTCATGTTGTCGCCTGTTACTGCACGTTATGTGGGACGTCACGTAAAAATAACTTTCGATTTGCCGCAATCGAGAGAGAAAAAGGTTCAGACGAGCAGCGCTGAACGAACTTGTACGTGACAGTCTCCGCGACGTGTTTCGTTCGGGGAGCTAGCGAAGCCGATGCCACGCATCGGAGGCCAACTGATAAGACTTACCAAGCGATTCATCACGACCCCGCGATTATCTGGCTGTCAGTTCCGGCCCAGCGATGGATCAAACGTCGTGTTTCGCGTTGTCGGTGTCGCGGCATTGTTTTTGCAGTTGCAGCTTGTCCACCGCGCTCGCGAGATACGGGACGAATCGGACACACGGCGTGTTCGGTCGCGTAATCTAGCTTGAAATTATTCCCCTGAGATAAAGTTCTGTCAATCTTATTTATGGAAATGTCACTGATCAAATGAGAAGTTATTTTAGCGCACTGCCTGAATCTCGTGCGTCACTACGTTTGAAATGAAAAATATCTATTATTTTCGTATCCGAGATCTTATATATGTTATCTTTAAGAATATATATTTTTGTATTAAATACATGCGACATTATTATAAATCTGATAAATAAAGGAAAGAAAATAATCTGCTCTTTTACTAATAATTAAATTGAAATGTTAATAAGTTGGAAAAATTCTGTGACAAAAAATCTAAATAAAAGATAAATAATAAAGAAAAAGTTCACTGTTCACTTTAGAGGAAAAGAGAGGAAAGAGCGATGCTAAAATATCTAAAAATTTAACTAGATTTGAAAATATATTTTGTTGGACTATCAAAATAATTATATAGAACGCTCAAGCTGATTGTTAGAATATCAAAATTTTTTGCAGCATTGCTTGAATTTTCTACACAAATATTTTGATGGACTAATAAAATTATTTTCTCTTATCTAGCCAAATTTTTATAAGTATTTCAGCAAAATCATTCTTTTCATGTATAAAAACAAAGTAGTCAAGAGAAAAGGAAGTTCATTATATGCAGGATTGGGAAAGTTACTTTGTAGAAATAACTAGTTACAGTTACAGTTTTTTTTCTTTCAAAAGTAACTATAGTTACAATTCCAAGTTATCGAGACTAAAAATTAACTCGTTACAATTATAGTTACTAAAAAAGTAACTTTTCAGTTACTTTTCAGTTATTTTTCTGTTATCATGACAGAATAATATGAGTAACATCGATATCATTACAGTTACCAAAGAAAAAAATAATTTACGTTTACAATTTACTAACCTATCAAAAAACTTCGAAGCATTTGTAGTAGACCGTATCCTTAATCAGTATTCAGATTTTAACCAATCACATTAAATTGACAAATAAGTTTAAAATGTAAAGTAACTATAAAAGTAACTGTTAAATTACTATTAGGTGTTGGAATTAATTCGTAGCGTTTTACAAGTGATGGGAAGTACTTTCATTAATGTATTTTTTAATGCTCATGTGAAATAAATAACATTCTTTCATTTAAAAACGCTACGAATTAATTCCAACACCTAATAGTTACTAGTTATTGGAAGAAATGTAACTAAGTTAAGATACAATATATATTACAATTACAGATAGAAAAAAGAAACTAAGTTAAGTTACAGTTACTGAAAAAAAGTAATTACAACTGTAACTTAATTATAAGTAACTAGTTACTTTCCAACCCTTTTATTATGTATACTTTAGAATTAATGTAGTAAGCTCATTACGGATAGAATTACAACTCCAGTCATAAGTTCTTACAAATCCTGGGAACAAATTACGAGTTTTATGATATTGCTTAGAATTAACTCATTTGTCTTCAATTGTGCACAAAAGCTATGTCGGCGTTTCGCTTTCATTCGCCTTAGTGTATGGCACGAATATGCGCGTGAACGCACCGTTGCGTCGATTTAAACGCGCTAGTAATATTGCAACCGAGACAGTATTATTATTCCTCCCGATTCCTGTTTCTCCGTTAACAAGCGTCGCTTTGGGCCACGTCTTAGACTTCGTCTTGCTTTGGTGACCAGACTTTGTGTGCGTATCGCCGCGCCAATGTGCTGTCTGTGCATCTAGTTTTCGTAGCGCAACTTCATTTGCAAATACGGCGAGTGCGCTGTCGTCTGCCTTTCGGATTTTGTGCGTCGATACATCGACGCTTCGATGCGCGATGGAATATTAATTTGTTCCGATCGAGCGCGGACGACACGTTTATGCCTCGCAGCCACTCGAATTCTTTTTCATTTTGCCCGTGTTTTTCATTGAACTGTTGAATCCCGCGTCAGCTGGTCAGTAAATAAATTCGCAATTCCGTTACTACATTGAAAAAAAAAAATTAATTGGTTAGGTAACCATTTATCATCGCGCAGTTATAAATAAACCGGGCGTGCGCGTGATTCAATTTTGACACTTGCATACATGTAAACATACTGTACATATCTAAATTTAGAATATAAAATTCATGTAGAAATGCATAGAAATTTGTTCGAATAATGGAAGAGATAGATTTCTCCGAGCGTAATTATTATACCAATAAAGAAGATTTGTCGGTACGTCAGCACCGCTGATTATATAATTTCACGTGCACTATACAGTTGCACTTTTGGTTGAACACAAAATTCATATCTGTGCAAACTTTCGCTGTATAAAGCGCGCTCGCAATCGCTATTTTTTTCTTCCCTTTTATTTGCTAGCCGCGAACAATAGGTCATTCGGGATGAACCACGCTAGCAATTGTTACACAAGTTTACACGACTCGAGCTGCGGGGCGACGCGCGATGTGCGACAGGCAGCGGTGCATCGTCTACAAACACTCGTGCAGTTTGTAAACCTTTATTTGTCGTCCGGATACTGGTGTGCGCCAGGGAAGCACTGCCGGATGTTGGACAAGTCCGAAAAGTTCGCGTATCCGACCGCCGGATGCTGTCGCCGTTGTTGGCAGCGTGCGTGCCGAGGTAACTAATTATTCCCTCCCCCTTAGTATTGATTTTACCGTCGGTTCCGGTATCTTGCGGAAAACAAAAAATATAATCCGTGCGAATGTAACGATGGCGAAAAGAGGATCGGTTGGATGGCTTTTTATCCTCGTTAATCTACGTCGGGCGTGGCGATCGAGACGACTACATCGATCACGAAGTCCACTTAACGTGCATTTTGATAAGTCATTGAGATGTTTATTTCTGGCAGGACATTTTCGCAAAGAGCATATTCCTGTTGAGCGTAAAGCCCTTCTGCGAGATCATAAATTTAACGTAGCGAAATAAACGTACTAATTTTTTTTAATGAAGATTGTGAAGTATAGCATTCAAGTATCAAATTTTTAAAAAATCATTTAATATTATATATATAGACGTTAAAAAAAATGTTAAAATTCTAAACTGATATTTACGTATAATTTACTTGAAATTTGTCAATAGCTTAAATTTTGTATTCCATTTTCACTCCTAATTCACAAATTTTTTTATTCACTTCTTTCAGCTTTAGAAAATACCACAATTAGAAAATTAATGTTATGTTTTCAATAAAACGCGAAATTTGCAAATCCATTTAAGAATTTGTAACAAGAAAAATTACAATTATGATATGCTATATGCAAAGAATTATACATCTAATGTTTGAGAAAATTATCATTTACGACGACAATTTTTCTGCGATTTATCTTCATTTGGAAGAGAAACTATTGTCATGCACACTTGCCAGAGTTGAGTTAATCTGAAAAATTTTCCCAGAAATAACATTGACAGTATTCGCCAATGAGTCTAGTGCCAAAACGATCTCCCGCCGAATTATCGACTTTGGCATTTGTGGCTTGATTGCGGAATTACTCTAAAGTGCTGCTGCGGACGATTTGGAAGAAAGAAAGGAAAGAGAGGAAAGAGAGAGAGAGAGAGAGAGAGAGAGAAAGGAAAAGGAGAGGGAAAGAGAACATGCGGAAATGAGAGAGATCAGCTGGTAGATTGACGGACGGAGAACGAAGGCTGATAGAGAGAGGTACCGATAAATATGGTCGGCGAGCGAACTTCTATCCTTCTATACGTGACGCCCTCGTAGTTCGCATCCTGCACGAATATCTCTTCGGTAATCAAGCTTCTGGCCGCAATTCGGACTAATTAATGGAGACTGATTGCACGGTCTTTTATTGGAATTGACCTCAATGCTGACTTTATATTGTCGCAAGACTTATTTTTCCCATTAATGGAATACTTTGCGTTGATTAAATTAAAGTAAATTCTCCTTAAAATGCTCCTTAATTATTTACTGAGATCGTCAGAAATTAGCGATAACTATTTTGAATATTTTTCTCGCTGATATATACGTTAATTAACATTTTATGATTAAAATTTGAGCAAAATAAAGTATCTTGATTTTGAAACATACAATAAATTAACAATTTAAACTTATAAACTTATACCAATTAAATTAAAACTTATTTATGTAAAAATTATTATTAAAACTTATTATATTAATATTTCTTGTTTCAGAAAAGCATCGTAAAATTCGATGAAGCTACATATATTTAGTTTGTGGACTATAATGATTTTAATTCTGATCAAATCTCATGTTAAGCAAAATAAAGATATCTACTTTAAGAAATCCCGTCTTTATCTGTATTTATTCTCGATATCTGTGCTTGTGTATATATCATGAAAGAAAGTTGAAGGGCTGAAAGATCTAATATAAACAGTAAGTTGCTCTATAATTCTTACTGTAATTTTATGAGATCACGCGATATTTTCTTTCGCGCAATCTATTCTAGAGAGGTGAACGAATTCTTCTATCAAAAGTTGCAATATCCCTCTTAAAAATAGAAAAGTTGTAATTGCGATTTTTATATATTTTTAAATATTTTTTTTCTCAAAATGTAGGAGACTAAAGCTTTTTAATTAAAATTGTATGAAAACTGAGGATTAGAAAAAACTAATACACGTTATTGATTATTTTTATCATGTTAAAAGTGTCGTAAAATAATTTTTAAGGCGACATGAAGTTTAATAATGATTTTGTGATGGAGAAATCAAATTGGATAGGCTAAATTTCGCGTAACTGGCCGAAATTGTTTCATGAGTTGCGAGGCGCTCTATATTGACAAATCGATGAAACTTTCCTCCTACCGACGTACATAATCAAACCATGGACTTTCTCTCCAGAAATATTCAGATACCCTTCAACAACGCAGTTGCATAGTTGTCTGCGTAAAGTTTACGGCGGATCTCGGAGTCGATGTTTCACGGCTAGAATTAACATGCTATAAAGTTTCTACAGGGAATCCGATTACGACCGACTACGGTAAAGTCCCCGCAAATGGATTTGCCATGAAAGTTTCCAAAAACGTTAATCGATTGGTCGCATGGCCAATAATGTTGAGCAAGCTTTGCGTGAGGTGACCCATTTATACTTTCCGGAATGAGGACCAAACTATCCAATCAATGACACGATCATTATTAATGATCGAACGATTTTGCACTATAAATGTGTAATACGTGTATGGTATATTTATTCGTCTGGATATTACGCATAACACGACAAATTTATAATAATGATTAAAATAAATAAAAGTGACATGTAATATATTGGACATATTTGAAATGTTTGATTAACTATGTATAATTAACGTAGAATAAATAACGAAAATGAAAATCTCCATAGAAATAACGTTAAAAATAATATGTTCTGGATATAAATTAAATACTTAATAATTTATCATTTAACTAAATGCGTTAAACATTCAAATATTTAAATATTTATATATAGTACAAACGCATTTTTCAATCATATAATCATCTCTTAAATTATAAATAAATATACTTTACAGCTCTTAAAAAAAAAACATAATTCAAATTAAATTTCAATAGCGTTTCATAGAAAGTATATTTTATCATCCTTCCTTATGTGAAATCATAATTTTATCAGAGCACATCTATGCAGGATTTGTCTGTCAGTTCTATATCGATATGCTTCAAAGTCTAAAATCTATATAGATATAAATGCTTCTTTGCGAACATTTTTCGTTCTTTTGGAAGAAAGAAGATTTCATCGATTGTAATTTTTCTGTAGATTCGACAAAATAACGCTTTTATCGACAATTTCCTTTTTTTAATACTCAACAATGTCCCATTTGGCTGAGTAATATAAAACAAGTAATATAAAACAGTAAGAATAACATATTATATTAAGCTACATAGTTTTGCTATCAGATCAATGTGCTGGGATATGGTTACCGCGGAAGTTCGATGCGCTTTCTAACAGTCCACGGTTGCATAGTCGAACAGTCGAAGAGAAGTTTACGCTACGTTTGAGGCTAAATTGGATCACGAATTCTCGAAGTTTCCACCGGAAAATCCTGTGAGGATTTCCTATGAACCAACAGTGCAAACTGAACAAACTTGCGAACAAAAACGGGGTTTAGATTCTGTACTATATTTTCGATTATTAAAAAATTAAGTCTCTCAAGAAAGCGAGGAGATATCAGAAGTAACGTACTTAGTGATGAGTTAAGTTTCTATTTATACTTATTTTTTATTTAATAATTTATTTCATTTTATTCACGAAACATGAAAATAGCTCTCAAATTGCGCGTATTTTGCCTTCGAATATAAATTATTTCCAACAGTACGCACAAGAGTGAAAATCACTATAATATAAATTACTCCTATATATATGTTGATTCTTTTCATAGATGTACAATCTCGTTAACCAAGCGAAGAAGTTAATTTGCTACCGTAAAAAAATTCTCACCTCCGTTACAAATCTCTCTCTTTTTAACGAGCGATTATTTTTATTTTCTGCACATATCATACATTATTATGACGCATAACTGCAACGCCATCAAAGCAGAATGGTACGCCGAGAATGCGAAAGCTCATAGTTAATGCACTATTCAGCCCACGCTAACCCACCCTGCAGAAGAATGTCCGAAATTGTTCGCATGTCAAAAGCCAAAACTTTGTAGTATTACGGCACGGTTCTCTATTTTGCAAGTTTATGCAATGCATATATATATATATATATATATATATATATATATATATTTCTATTTCTTTTTTCAAAGATGGAAGCACAAAAGATCGTAGACGTATTACGAATTTTCAAGCTTTTGTGCTGAATGCGTTGTGCGTTTCAAAGTTATTCTTTTGTCAAAAAGGTCAGTTCGCTTTTCCCAGTTGGCCTTTTTCAACGTGTTGATTTACGACGCCATTTTACACGCGAAAACTGTCTTTTGTGATATTATGAGGAAAAATATCTCTGTTATGAAAATCTGTGCGCCTTATATATTCATGTTCACAATATTACAAAATACTTAATCTTTATGTACAATTTTTAATTTTATACTGATAATTTCTAAAAGAAAAAAAAAATAAAAATATATTTCATAATAAATATCTTTCATGTAGAAACTAATGTTATTACACGCAAGCACAGAACTACAATATATATAATAATGATATATATGTAATTTTATTTAAATTTCGATAAAATTCGTATATGTAAATTCGTATTATTTTCAAAATAAATCAATCTGTTTTATTAAAGTTAAATTACAAACAATATTTTTATATTAAAATATACTACGTAAACAATTTTTACTTATTTTTTAATTTTTAAGTAATCGAAAGTAATAAAAGAAATCTTTTATGAATATATAAATACAATTCATTATTATATCATAAAATGAGACATTTTCATATGTCTTAATAGAATATAAATTTTTTTATATAAGTAAAAATATTTTACGGAGTCATTATTTTTTCTTTTAAACCATTCAAATCAATAATTAATTGAATATTATAACTATATAATATAATTATATAATAATTATATATCGTGAAAAGTTTATTTTTTAAAATAGTCTTCATTTTCATAAATTTCAGAGAGCACAATTAATAATGATATCGATAATGATATTAATTATCGGATTATTTTAGCACTTACCTTATTGCCATGCTCTTTGCCTTCAAATGATGCCATCTCTGGTTCATTTCATCCAATCGACGTTGCAGCATAACAGCGTCATCTTGACTTGCTAGTGAGCTCAATAATTTTCGTCCGTATGTCTGGTGACGTTTTTTTGTTTTTTTTTTTTTTTTTTTTTTTTTTTTTTTTTTGCAAAGATGCGTAAACGTCTCGGTGCGTTTCAATTTCCGACTGCAGATCCTGCAACAAGCAGGAGGATGCCTCCTTAGATCCTTAAGAACAAGATTAAAGAACTCTACGAAAAAGGCACTATTAATTAAAAATATGTACTAGAGGATATAATATTTTATGCTTTAAGTAAAATATATCTAATGTTTATTTATTTATATAATATATGTATTTATTTTTTTAATAATTCTCCCTCTCTAAAAAGCAATTAAATAAGTATAAATACTTGTAAAAATAATCAAAACTTTTTGTCAGCTGACAGATTTTATATCATTTATTTATTCATTCCTTACTATTTCCGAAAGGGATTAAAAACTAACTTTTTATTTCTATTTTATAATAAGAAAGACTTAAAATGACAATCTTTTTATTGATACAAATTAATATATGCTTGATTATAATAATGAAGAATTTCATTAACACATCATCATTCCTTCCAAAAATTGTTCATAAAATATGCTAATTTGGTAATAATTTGAGCGGATTTCTGGAAAAGCAAATTAAATGTAAAAAATACAGAACTTTTTCGATATTTTTTAGAGAATGCGGGCCTTTTTATGGAAATAGGGAGTATTCGTGCGGCAGAGAGAGAATTCGTGGTGTTTCGTCATCGCGATGACGTGAATTGCAGTCTGCGCGTGGATAGAAATGATTTATATACGAGTCTTCCTGTACAACGGTGGTATACGAGTACGTCGACGCCGACATGCAATGCATGCGCCAATGAAAATAAATCGGCGCCGATGCGAGTGAATTAAGAAATATTCGCTGGCGTCACGGCAAGAACAATAGGATTTGTTTTGTTCCTTTTAAAGCAGCTATGTATGGTTCGCAGTTACGTGCAAATCTGGTCTTACTTTATTCCATATTTTTCATCAATATAAAATCAGATGAAAGAGTATCCATATTTCTCATCAATATAAAATCAGAGTTTCACTAACCCAAATATTAGAAGAATCACAGAATTTCTCTTCGCAGAATGTTAAAATGATATTTATAAAATATTAATTGATCTAAAATTACAAGATATATTGAACTAATAAATAATAAGTATTTTTGTAATTGATAATTTGTAATTTCTAAAAGCAATTTCAATAAGCGCAATTAATTACTAATTGGGAGCAATCAATTTATGTTCATAATAAAGTTATTATTATTATAAAATTATTATATAATTAAGGTTTAATTGATGATGTTAATAGTTTGTTTTAATATTGCATGCTGGCATATGCATATTATTTTATTCAGATTCGTATAAATATTATTCTCTATTACAAGTATACATTTTATACTTTAAATAATGTAAATTAAAATAATATATAATTTTATGAAACAAAGAATTTTCAATTTCGTCATAGAGATTATGTGTTATATTAATAGTAAAAGTAAAAGAGAAGAGTAAAATATATATAAAAAATGCCACACTGACGTTCGTTTAATTCGGTGTCAGAAAATATTGGAAAATAAAAAACTATATAAAAGAAAAACGTTCTCTAGAGAAATAACATGCAATAGCAACGACACTACAAAGTCCATGAAATATCTCTCGTTTCCGTTTGTCGCGGCGTTGTCTTAATCTAAAACAGTCTGCCTGTCAACAACGGTCGCACTCTCTTTTCAAATTCCCCAATTCCTCTCACCTTCTCTCTCCCCGTTCCCAACCCTCTTCAATTTTTGACACGCACGAATTGAAGGCTGCAATCTCGAGAACGACAATCTCTGGCCCAGGACTCGATTCCCATCTGGGTCGATGATCGACGGGTCAGAGCGAGATATTTTTCAGCTGCAGTTTCCGCGCGAATTGACGCCGGTGACACCCGGTGTGCATCGCCGAGACACGCGTAATGAAAAAAAAAGGGATAGATGTGGCACTAGCTTTCTCTCGGGAAAAAAAAAGAAGTAAATATATCGACGACGGTACCGCTTGCGCTGGAGAACTCGCTCCGGAAAATTGGGCACATCGATCAAACTGGCTCCTACCCAGCGACAGACGGATCGTACGTCCGTCGAGTGCTCGAATTGGTAACGTTTAATTGGCGCTCTTGGTGGCAGCTTGTGCGGAAGCTAATTTCGTTTAAAACTCGACGGGCGTGCATGGAGTTGCTTTACACTTCGGTCCTCGAAATCCACAGATTACGAATTGCTAGCTCGAAATAAACATCTATCCGTGACAATCAACAATAAATATTACGATGCCGGATAATATTTTTCATGTATTCCAACCGTATTGTGTAGCATAGTCGCGTTATTCAATGTGGATATAAGAAAAAATTAGTATATCGGCGGAAATATAAATTAGCTAACTCACATCAATCTAAATATTTCTATATACATACATATGTATGTTTAAAATTGGCTGTTGCGGTAATAATTCATTTTATTTCTATAAGTATATTGTTCAGAAAAAAGAAAAATCATAAATGAGAAATGCAAATTAAAATTTATTACATGGTTTTTTGTTACAATTATTATCCTAAATTTTGCTACTTTAATATTTATTCAGTTAACCCTCTAGAGTATGTCTACGACATCGTCTTATCATTAAAAATTTTTTTTTTGCTTATTTTACTCAAAAATATCTTATAAGTGAAAAATTCATCGATATATAAACGGTTAAAAGTAGTATACTACAATGTTCAATGCTACGTGCATTTCCATCTGCCAATTCTTAAATGTAACTAATTTGTAGAGATCCTGAATTTATTTCGAATTCATCTTGAATTTAATTTTAAAGTAAACATTGCAAAACTCGCCTGTAGAAGGTTAGACGTTGTAAAAATATAATTTTGACAATAAAAATAAAGCTAACTGTGAAAAACTTCATAAACGGCGATGTAATTTTATTAAGCGAAAAATTCGATCGAATAATATCTTCTTAGCCGATAAAATTCGTTCCGTTGCACTTGTCAGTTAACAATTTCGCAAAATTGTATCGATGTCGTTGCGATCTCTCAAGAACGTATCCACGATGTCGATTAGATTTTTCGCGCTAATGGAGCTCTTCCAGGGACTGCCATGGCGGGCTAAGTATTAAAATGTTCAGGGATGCACCAGGGAGATGGCTCGGAAAAAAGTGCAAAGTACAAAACGTTTTTGCATTATCCGACGCTGCTCCGAAGTTCTTATCGCGGTTCACCGTGCAATTACGCAAATGCGCCTTACCGGCGACATCGACATGTATGGTAGCCAGTATACACAGCACATACAAGGTGTGCTAAAAGGCTTGGATTTTCAAAAGTATTCTGAGGAACTTGCCCTTAAATTTCTTTTTCTTATTAAAAATTCGGCCGCAGAATCTCTCAAAGTTAAATAAAAATGCATCCTTAAATAAAAAGAAAAATTCATAAAATTTTATAAAAAATTTAACAAAAAAGCAACCTAGTTCTCCTGAAAAAATTTAACAAAAATTCTGCAATTGAAAAAAGAACATGTTTCTTAATATATAAGATAGATGAAAATTATTTATTTTTTTAATTTTTAAAAGTGCGCAAGTAAGTAATTAAGTCAGTAATATTATAAAATATATAAAATTAATGAGCGAAATAATCAGTTTTCTTGTGTGTGAGATACATAGATAATTACATAGAACTTACATAAAACATGAAAGAAAAATTATTTGTGTGTATTTAAATGTTACATATCGTTCTATAATAAAAAAAAAGTCTTTATATCAGACATTAGAGAACAAAAAAACTAATTTAAGTAATTAAAATTATAATCGTGAAATGTTTCGTACATATATTATATTTCTGCATTGTCGAGACAAAAAGGACAACGTCACTTCCGTTGAACTGATTTCAACGAGCGATTCTAGCACTGATTCGCTCACGCATTGCGCATTTTGTCACTTCGCGATTTACAATGTGATATATACGTCCGATAATGAAATCAACCAATGATGTCACTAACGACACGCAATCGACGCGACGATAGCACGATTTCGCTTTTCGCTTTATCGACAATTTAATTAATTCACTCGTCCCCGTTCGACCTTTACACATCATTCATTTAATGTCGATCGGCAATTATTTTAATTTCACGATAGATTGATATTCGCTTTAAAAAAAACAGTGAATGTGACATCCACTTTTGAAGGAAGTAATACGAGGAATCCTAATTACTCCGTGATAGTATAATCTTTTTAACAAGCGGTATAATATATAGCTTACCTTTTAATTAGCAAATGAAATATTTCTGCTTTTAACTCAGTTATGTGCTGAGTAAAATTCAATAAAAAACATCTGTTTTATTTAATATATTATCTGATATTTCTTGTACCTTTTATTTAATATAATATTTGGTATTTCTTGAGATATTAATATATTAAATTTCATTTAAATGATTACAAAAGCGAAATTAATAATAAAATTAACGCTGTAAAAATCGCTATCGTTATTTTTCCGTTAAATGCCACTCAAAAATGTCTAATTCGATTCTAATAAAGTACTTTACGCTTAATATTCCTACTCACGTAAATGCGGCGATTAAATCAATTTCAGAAGCTGTCATGGAATATCTGAATTTAATTGGAATCGTGAAACTAAACTGTTAATCTTAATCCAATTCTCTTCATATTCACAGGGATGGATGTAATATGGCGCTATGTTCTATTAAAGATGGATGGCGCAGCGATTTATTGTTACAATTAATAGAACACAGAAGGATCGTGAAAAATATAACAAAGTTTCAATAATCCGATATTCATAAAATATCTCCACATTAAATAACACAGAAATAAACGCGTATCATTTTCAATAGTATAAAATTTTATTATTAATTCCGCTTACGTACTAAAACGTTGTGAAATTATAATCTTCAGCTTTTTACGTAAAAAGGTCAAATTCAAATGGAAGCCCGCAAACATTTCATGAAAAGTCACATTATTGTTTTCGCGCGAATGCTCGAGATATTATATTCATTAATCCAAACTGAGGTATTACCCACTGATTAACATATTGCAATTAATGTATTACAGCCATTATTAGTGTGTCATATTATTATATGCAACATCTGATACGTATATCTGGTACTACACATAAAATCATATTAATACTAATTTGTAATTATTCCAGCGATAAAATCGTGACTTGCATTAATAACGTTTGGAAGTAATTCTTATAAGTAATATTTGCCGATAGCTTTGTATGCTCATAAATGAGGACGATAATTGTAATGCGAGCAAAATCAATTTGTAAAACACAATGCAGTTTTTCTGTTGTCGCGTGATGGAAATATCCGTTTCGTAATTAGTAGAAAATGACCGATTCGAACTCGATTTAAATATCGATTGCGAGAGGCATGATAGGTTCATTAGTTTTCTCTACAGTGCAAAAATCAACAGAACGCAGATTAAGAGCACGGACGATTCCGAGAATAATATTACTTTAATATTTCTGATCTGTCAATGTAGTTATATTGAGAATTTTAGAATTATATAATTTTCCCTCAAAGTAAATAAGTTTTTTTTTTAGTGATACTCCGTGCTATTCGTGCTCGACATAATAGATCCATAAAATATATGAAAGATTCTATTTCTCTCTATCAATAAACGATGAATTTATATCGATTGCAAGCTACGAATTGCATTCGGAAACACCTCTCCAAGAATAGATTTAGATTGTTGATTGAAATATTTAATTTACGATCTAAATCTCTCTGACGTCTCGTCGATCGAGTAATGGCTAAATCTGAGAATTCGTCAGCAAACTCCGAACTAACTCGTGATTCTTATCTACTCGAGTAGTTATCGGATCGTATCGACCCTGTGAATAGGGAAAGCTCCGGTCACGAGTAGGAGTGTGAGAGACGCCCCGACGAAGGGTACATACCACCCAGGAATCGGCAGGACGAGCATAATTCAAGAGGTTTCGGCTGCCGCGCCGCTCAGAATTCCGTGTGACGTATTTAATGGGGAATCGCGCGGTGACGGTGGCGGCGGGGGCCTTAATCAATGTCTGCGTACTTATGCGGAAGGTGCCGGTGACGCGTGCGCACCGCCAACAGGGACCTTCTAATGAGGAATTGCCAATTAGTGCTCAAAACGTCGAGATTTCGTGAGCAACGTTTTACGAACGGCCGTGTCGTTCGTTTAACGAAGAAAAGAGCGACGATTTATTCGTATTAAGCGTACAAAAGTCCGGTAATGAGAACTGGTCTTTTATCCTTTACGTAGAATGGAGAAGGTAAAAGGGAATCGTATAGAATCTTCTATTTGCTTCTGATATTTATCTCTGTAAAGACCAGTTTTGGACCTCAACGAGTTAATTCAAATCGCAGCTACATTGAATACAAAAGCTAAAAAGAGATAGAGAATTTATTAAATTAAAATTTGAATTATTCGGTTTGAAAATCAAAGCATTTAAATTTACTTTTACATATTTAGAAGATATTATAGATTTAATAAACTCACAGTTTCTCTTTTTTTATCACGTAATTATCGTGCTATTAATCTAAAGCAATTTTTTCTATTCGTTGTCTCTGCATAAAAAGAAGAGCTTCGTATGATTGACTGCAATTGTTCTAGTATCATTAATAAAAGATCTATAAAGCATCTCTAATGTAAAAAGATATTTATCTGCACATCTCATCTCTTTTGAAGCAATTTTTACACGAAAAATAAATGTTGCTGTAATCCTTATTCAATACAAAGTATGTATGTATATGTAAAATAATGTACTTTATATCTTTTTCTCTTGCATAAAATTATTTCAAACTAAATGCAATGTACGCGCGAGGAAACTTTTTTTTACTTTCCTGACCAATCATATTTCTACGTCCACGTTTTATAGTTGTAGCGATATTGAATATTTATATTATTAGCGGTAATTTAAACTTTATATCGTATAATAATGATGCGCTGAAGAACATTTCTATACTGTAGAAATCTTTACCTGTTCGAAGAGATGCAGTTCCGCCAGTAGTGTATAGGATATGTAGATATATCGTGCGTCGTCGAACGTTTTTCGGGCACGTACCCCCCGAGGATGATAACCCTGTAGGGTGGCACGCCCCCCGGGCCAGGTGCCCCCCCTGGGTGAACACCAACGGTAATCCACCGTAATTACGTACCCCAAAGTCTCCTCATCACCTCACTGTCACTCTCGGATAATTCGTCTCTGGAGAACGTTCGACAATTCTCATCTACCTGTTCACTTTCGACGCTCCGAGCAACGAACATCTCAATGCACTTCGTGTCAATCCACCACTATTTTCGCTCATATCGATTCCCATAATTCGCAAGAACATTTTTGCTCCAGGTAGTATTATCAAGCTACTTCGAAAGTTTCACTAAAATTCTCTTCTCAATGCGTAGCGTTGATGAATTCACTCATAGTATCACGATAAATCATTAAAACTTTTGCGGAGTAATTTATCCTTTTCTTCATTTTTCTTAACGTTGCGATAACAATTTGTGATAGTTTCGTTACAAAATAATTTCTTTTTAAGATTTATTTAATATGTATGGAAGCGTGAAAGTATAAAGACGGTGGATAAATGATTCTGAAAAAATTTATCAAAAGCAGAAAAGAATTTTATATTAGTAAAATTATTATTATTTTAATTGCTTTATATATAATAATAGAGCTTTAAATATTTGCACTAATAATCATATAACTAATAATTTACACACAAGATTAATGTTTTAATTAATTAAATGTCAATATTTTAAGATAGCTATTCAAATAACTGAAATTTAATCGCTCTAGCAGAACTCGAGCGCTTGAATCACAATACGTGATCAATTCTCTTCCCCCCCATCATTTTACATATTTGTGCGCACGCACACGTGTGTGCGTGTTACTTTATCATCAACACTAGTTTCAAATTGGGTAAACTTTGACATCGCTGCGAGACATTTCCTTTGTGTTGCAGTGTGGGCGTAAATTAAATCCAACGAGGTTACATGGGGTAATGAATTTATGCAAAGCAGTTTAAATATCCGGCTAATACAATTCTATATAATTCATGGTCAGAATCGCATTAGAAGCTCTATGCGGTTCAAGCTAATTCATAACTTAATAACTCGACTATTAATTCATTACTATCCACAGAAAGCGGAGAATGCTATATTTTGCCAAAAACAGGATACGCTTGTATAATATAACATTGTAACTAGGGAATTGTGAATTCATATGTAACAATCGAAATAAAAAGAAAAAGTTTTAAATAAATTTCTCAAATTTATGTTCCCATACAATTCATTTGTTAACATCGTGTGTCGTTAAATAAAATTTTATTTCCACTTTGTTATAAATCAGCGTTATAAGTAAGCAGTGTACCTAAATTCATGCGGTCAATAATTAATGGAACTTCTTTACTACAAAAGGAATATGGACAGGAACAAGCGCGGCTCTGCATTTACATAAATGTTACGTATTCTGTTTCCCATTATAATAGATACACACTACAGAAACGCCTAGACAGAAACTTTCGGCAAAGTTTTGGAAAGCTTCAATGAATTTTAAGAGAACATAACTTCGAATGGCTTGCTCGAAAGTCTCGAAACTGCGCTGACAGTTTTAGCGAAATTTCTATTGTTCAATAAAAATAAAGATTGATAGAGCAGTGTTAAGCTTCAAAATAAGTGCAATCGCGTAGAGATCTTCAATTTATAAAACGTAGCTGAAACATAATTAAGTATTCGCAATATACAAGTGCATTACGGTAAGTACAGTTCACGCATTTTTGCGAAGCAAACAAAGGATATAAAATATAAAAATGCTCATTTTCTGGAAGTGAAAATGACTTGTATAATATTTACTCCGGATATAAGCTACTTTCAGACAAAATTATGAGATTAGTTTCTTAGACAAAAGTAGAGTAAATACATCAGAAAATAAAGAACCTGCAGTTCTTCACATGCGATATGTACGATAAAGTGGAATAATTTATATATGCTATTATAATAAGAGTTATCTCGAAAGAAAAATCATTTCATTCTCTAGAAAGAATTGTAGAAATGAAGAGTAGTACATCCAAATATTTTAATAGGTCAGAAATTTTTATTTTTGTGTATCGTTAGTAAACATTAATAATTTGGGAAACTTATTTCCAATTCATTTTAATTTAAAAGCAAATTTAAGTTCAGAATTTATTGTTGATAATAATTATCATAAAATAAATCTGAAATTAGCGTCATTAAAATAAATACAATTAAGTATTTATCTCGTGAATACCTAAAAAAGTAGATAAGAGTCTTACAAATAAAATTTTAACGAGAGATTTTATGCAATTCTGTTATAATAAAAAAAAATTAATTTGATATTCACGAAATATTCGATAGTGTATAATGCATGAATAAATAAGATTGATTCAAAGACAAGAAAATATCAGATTTTTAAAGAAAAATTTTCCGTAGTACTTGCGATTGTATGCATGATAGTTGGAAGTAATAGAACCTCTATCTCGTTTCGAACCAACGAAGCGTATCCGGTTCTCGGCGACAAGTTGCGGATGAAATGTGTCGCACACTTTATCGGATTAGAAAGCACGCCATCGAGCGCGATCGGGCTTGATCGAAATAAAATATACGGCGCGAGAGAAGAAGACGAGGAATGAATAATGCATACGGCGGGGTGAACTAACTTGTGGTAAGTAACGAGGAGGATTTGTAAAGCAGTTCCGCGTCCAGCGGCTTAACCCTCGGCGCTTCCTCGATGAACCGTGAGTAATTTACTCGCTTCGTTTAGGTCGTGATGGTAAAACGGAATTCCTGATATCCGGGTTACGATCGTGAAATTAAAATAAATGCGATCGCGGTAGCAATACCCGTGACCCTCTTTTTCATTGATACTCTTAGTCTCTGTCTCTCAGGCCGAGAAAAAATTGTCTTCGGTTTTATTCCATTTCAAGGCGGATTCATTTCAAGCATACGCCATTTAGAGATTCTTCAGTCGTTGTGTTTAGGATTAGATACAAGCAAGATCGCGATAACGATGCCACGATGAAAATTCTGATGGCCGTGCGATTTCCACCATGTAAATTAATGGAACCAGATAAATTTAAATGCAAGAAATTTGAAAATACATTTCGAGTATCGTTGCAGTAAGAATATAACAGACAGACAGAAATAAGTAACATTTTAATTAATTAACCCGTACAACTTACGGTATAAGAGGTTTGTTAATTCGAACTTTATTTATACAGATCGTTTATATTATGTGTTTTAATAATTACGAGAGATGAGAAACGAGAGAAATAAAAAGAGAAATATATATAAAATATATCATCTATTTTGTATTATCTTTTTAAAAAAGTGATATTCAAATGTATTAGTACCTAATAATAGGAGAATTTTTTTCAAAACACAGAATCATGAATTCTAGTAGAATCATATTTCTACATACTTTTTCAAATTAAAGAGAAATTCTATTTCATTATAGAGAAATTTTACAAATAAAGTAGTAAATCTTTTCAAGTCTTTTAATTTAGAAAAATTTTCAAAGTCATAATAAAAGTACAATTTTCATTTCAAACTAATAACAATCTTCTGAAGAAAATGCATAATAATTGTGAAACTTTGGAATAAATTTGAAGAAAATTTCCAACTTTTCTTTATATCAAAGTGAAAAATTTTTTCGTAGAGATAGAAAAAATTGAAAAATACTTACATTAATATTAAAGTAGTTTCATTTACTTAACGAAGATTAAATTTTTGAAGGATTTAAAATGAATATATAAAATTCTATCAATACTATTTTAAATACATATATGCCAACAAAATTTAATGTTTTCTACTTAAAAAATCGATAAATTATTAGGTGTTGGAATTAATTCGTAGCGTTTTACAAGTGATGGGAAGTACTTTCATTAATGTATTTTTTAATGCTCATGTGAAATAAATAACATTCTTTCATTAAAAACGCTACGAATTAATTCCAACACCTAATAATTAAAGCGAAAAGAACATGTGAAAATTTTTACATTTTGTTATAAATAAATATACTTTAATAATTATAATCGCATAAGGATTGGAGACCATCTCGTATGTCATTTTCTAGCATTACAACATTTATATTTATTTAATTCACCTATCGATTCAGGAGAAGCGTGATTTGTGTCTTGAGAAGCCTCATCAGTGGTAGTCTAGTCTCACTTATATCACGACGGAATCATCGACGGAGTGGCCTCGGGAATCTCGGTTAGCTTACGAGGGAGATACGGGGAAGGGGGGTAATACCAGTAGCGGTACACGTCGGCAGTAATAGCAGCTACTGACTGTTGCTGGAGGCTGATGGAGAAACGAGTGTACGGACGTCGGGTGGTCGGTACCGAAACCGGAGTGGGTGGACGGAGTAGGCGAAGGTAACAGGGGGATTTAAGCGGCTTGTGGACGATTAAAGAACGCCGCAGCAGCCATCGTTACGCTCTAGCTTCATCCCCGTCGCTGATCAAAACTCAGCTACCTCGCGGAACAGTTAAATGCAAAGTACCTCCCTTTACCCCCTTCCACTTGGCTCTCTGCCACCGTACATTTCGCTTTTTTTGCGTTCTTCGGGATATCGCTAAATGCTTTCAACGCAACGAGACATCGCGCTAATGTGAACGTGTAATTATCGATCTGTCGAAGACGTGATGTGCAGAGTGTCTCGGGGGTTAATCGCTCTTTAAAAGCCCGTCTATTTCTCAACGTATGTTAGTTGAAAGATATGAGTGTACTTTTTGTAGAATGTTACTTTATAGAATGTTAAATGACTTGAAGAATTAAAGGATAAAAATTAAGTTTTTATGGAATAAAGGAAAAGTCACTTATTTGCACAAAATATTCATTGATAATAATGATAATTATTTACAAAGAATCGTGCGCTGTATATTTATAAATTATTATAAAACTAAACTTGTATAATCTCCGCATCACGTAGTCGCGCCCGTGTTACATTTTATAATTATAATTCTAAAATATTGCACAGAGTTACGATTATCAACTGTTTGCTTCTATTTGTAATAACTATAGATAAATATCAAGTCTGGCGGCCGACCGATTGTATCGAAGTTACACTATAAACGACAAGCTGACCTTCTTTGTGAACATTGAATTTCCCTCTTTGCAAAGACTATATCTCGCGAAATACGTCGAATCGAACCACGACCACATCGGATATGAAACTTCCTCTTTGAGATGACGAAGTCATATTCGTTGCTAGTAAACGCTCCGAAGTTTGCTGTCAACTATGCTTAAAAAAACACTTACAAAGACGAGTCAATCGCTCAGCAGCATATGATCGAATAAATATTGACATGTTTCTTTAATAAAACAACATTTGAGAATGAAAATTTGGTTTCAATTTTATAATCTTATAAAGCTTCAAGTTAATTTATAATAATGTAAAATTTTTATGCATGATAGAACTTTTATCTTCCAATAATAAGTCGAGAATTGAAAGATTTGTATAATCTATATTTTTCTAAATAATTAAATAATTTTCTTAATTTTAAATAGAGAAATAATAATATTTATCACGTAATGTGCCATGGATGCAAGTAAATAAAAAATGTAACAACAATTTTCATTCTTTATTCTGCTCTTAGTGTTTTTGTAATCTAATAGCTCACATATTTTTTTAACCTAGTTATATTAGTACACATGCTTTCTTTCTGTGCTTTATATCATTTCAGATCAGTTTTCCAAGCAGGAAATTTTAAATGTATTTAAAAGCAACTCACAAAATATTGTCTTCTAATTAGAATATAAATTTTTTTTAGCACTGAAAAAACAAGCGGTTAGACATAAAAGTTACTACAGTATTAAAATTATTATTAAAATTAACTAATTGTTATTATTAAAGTGAATTAATTGCATACGAAGCAAACCATTTTGAAGCCTGACATAGAAGAAGTTAAATAGTTTGCTATTTAATAAAAAATAACAGAAAATGCTTTGTACGTATAAAATGATGAGAAATCTCTTTCGTTAGAAACACTAATTTAAGGAATATTTTTGTGTAACTTTCTATATATAGAGTCGAAAAAACTCGTAAAGATAGTTTTATGATTCTGCGGTAGAAAAACCGATTCAACCGTAATCGAAGAAATCGCGTAAAAAAAACACGAAGTATCTACCACATCGAGAGTTTATTGGTACTTTCTACTTTTATAAAGGCATAGTAGTTTTATATAGTTTTGTAGACAGTGCAAATATTCTGTTAAAAATGTTTTTTGCGTTATAGCTATATCAAACTGAACATTTCAATATACTTTGCAATCTATAAATTTATATATCTCAGGAAAGAAAAATATCTACACTTACGTGCTATAAAGATGACTGTAATTTGCATGACATAACTTGATAAACTGAATAAAAAATAAACTGATACATTCCGCAGCCCAAAGTATCATTTATGCCTGAAAAATTTAGCGTAGTGGTGACGAATGATCGATTACTTTCCGATATTCGCCGTATTATTCCGACATTAAGCGCGTGTATTATCGAATTATTCATACTGGTATTCACCATATACGTTTCTCTGCAAGTGGCAAGTGAGAGCTATTAACAAACATTTACGCTTTACAGATCGCGTCACATGAAACGAGCGCATCATACAACAGCAGGAGAATAATTCACTGGAAATTCGGAAATTTTTGAGTGGCTATAAATGACGGGGGCGAAATGCTTTTCATATGCTTCGTCACTCATAAGTGGCCGATTTTCCTCTGCTCTTTTTTTCTTATAGATTTTTCTAAAATCTTTTGAAGATCCATTGGACTTTTCGGCATCATTGGTGGTGTCCTAGTCTTTTTCCTTTCTTTCTCTTCCTTTCTCTCTCTCTCTCTCCTCTCTCTCTCTCTCTCTCTCTCTCTCTCTTTCTTCTATCACGCAGTTTAGCAAAATACTATTTGGATTTCGACTTTTACGATCGACAAACTGATTTTTATGATTTCGTCGAATTTTCCGAACGTTTCATTGGCATCGTTTGACGACAAGCCCACAGTCGTAACTAGCTTTTGTGAGTAGCATACAAGGAATATCAAATTGATATGATTCAGTATCTAATACTTTTCACACTGATTTTAGTGAAATCTCAGTCAAAGACAATTTAAAATATTTTAAAAAAATATAAAATATGATTTATTAAATGTTCGATACGTTAGCTGATATTTTGTCTAATTTATCTTAATTTATTATTTTTATAAGGTAAGAATTGAATATTGGAAGTTTTTTGTGTAATACAAAAAGAAAAGTATAAAAGATGATATATTCAGTACAGAATATGCAAATATAAAAATCCAATTGTCATAAAAGACTTTAAAATATAACAATATTCCCTCCCTGACATTTTTTCTATAACCTCTTTGATTTTTATATTTTAACATCAGACATTTAAATATATATTATTTAAATATCAAACATTTTAAATATATATTATTTTTTTTAATTTAATTAATTTCAATTGAAAATAATTAATCGATTGACATGTTCTAGCATGTTACTTTATTTTCAATCAAAAGAATTTAAATTCCATCAATTTTGTCGATGGTTGCAGTATTTTAAAAAAATTAATAATGAATTAAAGAATTTTTAATTGTAAAATTACGAATTTAAAAGTTGAAATTATACAAAGTATAGATTTTGTACCTACAGAATACGCGTCAAGTAATAGGTATTTTCTCGCATGCACATACGCGTTTTATGTTTTCCTCGAGAATATCAGTCGCCCATTTAACTGCTTCTCGTTGCGAGTTTAATAGCAATACTGCCTGAAACGATGATAGAACCTGCGCAACTCGGATTTACGACGATAAGACCTACCGTCGCCTATTGGATTACAGATACCTACGTAATCGTGCACCGTGAACGAAAACAAAGTGCGTATCGATGTATGCGTTACCGGACTTGGAATTGGGATATCTGCATATATGCGGGAGTTTGGAATGTCACGTTTTCGCCCTTCCGGATTATCGGCGCGCTTGCGGATGCGTGCCGACGTGCGTCCGATTTTACAGACCTTCAACGTGCCGTATCCTCGGCCGAGCTTTTAAAATGTCATGAATGGTAACTCGTCGATTCAATTCGCACGAATATCATGAAACTGTCAACTATAACGACACGTGGCTGTCATGATAAAGTAAAAAAAATAACGGACAATTTCAACCAATTGCTCTCTATGATGTCTGTCACGTTAATACAACGATGTTACCGCTTATATAACGAACGATAAATGTTACTACAATTATATAAAGAGAATTTCTGCGTAAGTTTGATATTATATAATATATACATAAGGAGACATACATTTTCATATAACTTCCGCATTGATTCCGATAAAGAATTACGAATAACGATTACAAAAAATTTAAGTATAATCGTAAGTAAATATAATCGTATAATGAGACTGTTACATTTCCAATTATATTTTTTATTAAAAAATCATAATAAAACACATATGTTTCTCAATTATAATATTTTATGTTTTTCGAAGAGAGACATCGAAGATAGTAATAAATTTAACGTGCTGCAAATGTCGTCTTTTCATTTGTGCTTAACGAACAGCAGAGGCACGTTGTACGTTTTACAACAACGTCTTCGGATAGGATTAAGCGCCAGAATAGAGAAATGTCTCCGGCAGATCCCACCCAAGAGAATCGAGTTTTGAGTCCTGACGATGATTAACGGATGAATTCCCGCAGCAGTAACGGCGCGTTGTTCTTCCTTGTGAAATCGTCACGGTACGCCGACGTTAACGACGTCACGGGCATGCACGGCGGGCGCATTCGATGAATTAACGCCCCATTGATGTTCCGCAGCAACGATCTAACTCGGATCAACGATCGAGGGACCCTTGTTCGACGAGCTCCTACGGTACATCGCACGCGCAGCGTTGCACAGGACGCACAGCATGGCTCGTCAAATGGCAAATGAATTTGGCCAAAGGCACATTTGCGGGAGCTACGATACACTTGATGCATTAGGCTAATGGAATCGTATTATCATAGCCACAGTCGAAAGACATCCATCAAATTTGATACCTGAAACTGGATTCGGGATCTCATGCTCTTTGCGATCCGTAAAGTATTATAGTGATATCTAATAATCGACTATTATATTTATCGGCCAATTATATTTAAGATATACATTAAAAGGATAACATAATATTAAAAGATGACATAATAATGTCTATTTTGACTCATCAATATCTTGTTTATTAACATTATTCTGTTACTTATATGGAAAGAACGATATATATATATATCAAAATAATGATGTAGAACATCCAAGTTGCTAAAACTGTCAAAATTTTTTATATTATTGCTTGTTTCAATTTCCTACATAATTACTTTGATAGTTTAACAAAACTATTTTCAGATCTGTATCTACACAAATTTGTTAATATTTCGACGAAATCGTTGTTTCTGTAGATATAAAAATCTGAGAACGATTTAAACTATCAAAAGTATTTAGTATGCTCAACTGACTTTCTAGAATATAAAAATTTTTACAACATTGTTCATTATTCCTACATAATTATTTTGAAAATAATAAAATTATTTTCAGATTTGTATCTAGTTAAATTTTTATATTAGGTGTTGGAATTAATTCGTAGCGTTTTTTAATGAAAGAATGTTATTTATTTCACATGAGCATTAAAAAATACATTAATGAAAGTACTTCCCATCACTTGTAAAACGCTACGAATTAATTCCAACACCTAATATATTTCAGCAAAATCTTTTCATATGGTAATTTCTATGCAAAATTAATATGGGATAATAATATTCATAATATATAATCTTTATGGATCGCTGATAGTTTCAGATACTTCAATAGTGACTTCTAGTAATTCCATAAATAACACTGCGATTTGGTTTTTCATCATGACAATCATAATCAAGGGAGGCATTATATTCCATTATGAGACCTCATTTCCCGAGAACAAATGGTTTCGAAGGGGTCGTATATCACAAGGAAGGACATTCACCCTATGTATCCTGTTATTGAATCAACGACAGAAGATTCGATGACACGTCTCCCGATGCAAATTGAAAAACAAGGTCGTTAACTCGTGACAAACTCGTGACGCCAGAAACAACGTAATTACCTAGGTTCAACAGGACGGAATATCGGAATGCATTCTCTGTATGCTTACACGGATTCACACAAAAGAAACTCTCTAACTTTCTTTTTCTCTCTACTCACTCGCCCCTTTCCCTCTCTCTCTCTCTCTCTCTCCTCTCTCTTTCCTCTCCTCTCCTTTAGTCTCCATCTATCTATCTTGAAACGCATCACACACAGAATATCGATATTTACCTGATTCGATCCTCGTGAACACGATCTACTATGTTTAATAGAAGCTACCGAACTGCCTTTCAACCAGACAACTTGTAAATAAATAAATATCCACGCTGTAATAGGTTCTGATCATATTACGGTGTTCCGTAGTGCAGAATAAATAGTATTTAAAATGCGAACGCTCTGTCCGGAAAATCCAAAATTCAATTCGGCTTCTGAAGTGAGGTAAAAGCTGACAATGTCGGCCATCATCGGGGAGTGTATGCGTGTGTGCGTGTGCAATGCGTTCATGTATGTAGGGTATGACATGCGCGCAGGCTGTCGGCTTGCCGCACACAAACTATTGTATGCGCTGTTCGCGGACGATAGCCTTTGTAAATGCGCATCAAATATGCCTTTTCACTCACCGTGTATCACTGCATCTCGCTAAAATCCTGTTCCCACCCATCCCAAAATAGTCCCGACTGAGGAATCGATTGTTATTGAACCGCCAGTTAACGTAACCGACAAACTGTTTGCTGACTGGGTTAATGAAATATATATGAATGTTTCATAGATATAAAGAATGCTAAAACAGAAATCATTGATTAAATTCGACTAATTTTTTTTAACTTTATTAAGTAAACTCTAATTTTATGGAAATATATATTCAATACATATCTGTCATCTGTATATTTGTGTTTAAAAATTGACAAATAAATGTATATCTTTTATTCAATTATATAATTTTATAAAATACTGATAAATGATGAAGTGTGTGTTGTCAACAATAAAATTTTCTATGTTCGTAACATTCGACTGCGAAGTCTTCTCGTTCCATTTGTCAATTATTTACGTAAAATTATTCGTAAATATCAAAAAAATTAAAATGTGCTATTTTCTGTATTCCTCAACGTCAAGACGAATTTCAATAAATCCTTGATGCCATCTGGATTAGAGATAAATTAAAAGGTTTTACAGAAAATAATTATTATAATTATAGAATATTATATTAAACAATACAAATTAAAAATTAAAAAATACGTAAGTACTAATACATTTGAGATTTGATTTATTCAACTAAAAAATGAGATCGATACGAGATGGATTTTATCCGACATATGGCAGATAAGCAGAATTTTCAATGTATTTTATGCACGGAGCTGGTTGGGAATTGGACCGCCAATTAACGCTAAAGGGACTGTTTCATAAATTATGAAATATACTGTCGAATATATGCGCGATCGGCAGAAATTCTGGTATTAACAATGCTATCAATCCAATATCATACATTCTTCAAATATTATTTCTTCTCATTAAAAACTTATTAATAAACCAGCAAATAAAAATACAGCATTATTCTCACAAGAGAAAAAGAGCGAAAAAGAAAAAAAAACTTTACTCTCTTTTAGAAAATTTGAAAAATGATTGTAATGTACATTTTTACCTTTACAGACATCGAATAATACTTTGAAGAACTGATGACTCTTCCAAAAAGATCACGCGAACTTTTTGCATGGGGAAACGCGAATGATATTTCTAAACCGCGAGATTCCGCCGTTGCTCGCCAACGTTTCCACTTTCCTTATCAAAAACTTAGTCATTGTCAGCGTCAACTTATTTCGCTACATGACCTTTTCTCCCCAACTGAACCCCATCAAAGCGTGAGCTGTCGATCGATAATACTTCGGCAGCAGTTCCCTGTTCTGAGAATGTCAAGTAATATAAGATGACTTATTTTCTACTCAGAGCCTGAATATACAGTGCCCGTTTGTTTCCACCGGACGGATGCATCGTTTATGCGCTTTCCCGCGCACAGGAGGATGCTGTGAGCCGCAGTGTGTACATACCGGTACTCTCCGTAAACGATGTCGTTGGCGCACGCATGCGGATATGTATGCGTGTACGTACGCGAAATGGGAGATGTGTTTGCTCCGGATGGCTTCAAGAAGCGTCAGCATCATCAGTATCGTCTACCGGACGCGCTATAACCGCCAGCAGAATTGTTCGTTTCTCTGCATGCTTCGTCTTTATCTCTCTCTCTCTTTCTCTCTTCCTTTCTCTTTCTCCTTCTGTCATATCGCGACGGTGTAAGTAAACTCGCTATGAAGGTATACGCAGGAAGAGAAAGATGAACGTGTCTGGTGAGGCATGACCTGCCGACATGAATATTTATCGCGGCTACTCAGCAACGCTACTTCTCGACGGCTGGCTCGTAAGTATGACAAAGTAAACGGGGTGTATTAGAAGTTGCGCGCATTACCTTCACGGTGCAGCTATTGGACGCTATTTCCGGAAAAACGATGTTTCCTACATCATTAGAGGCATTAAATACTATTCGAATTACAGCGGCGAATTATTACTAAAAATACCAATGCTTCTCAGTCATTAACAAAACTAAGTGAATAAATATACTGTGAAAAAATATACTATAAAAATAAAAGTGATAGGAAACTATTATATTAATTTAAAAAATAGAAACGGTCAATAAAATAATTTTGCTTGCTACTTCTAGTGTTAAATGCGAAAAAATCACCAGACGACGATTTAGTTTTTGATTACTTCGATCCCCCTACTCCAAGATTATATTAACAATAAAAATTTCTAAGAGATGTATTAAATATATTTTTACATTTTAAATATATTTACCATTTTCGTGTTAATTTTAACATTTTTGCATATCTCAAAAAGTCCATATACGTCTTTAAGTTAAAAGTAACATTTTATTCTTTACAGTGCAATAATGTATTTTTAATAAAATGTCTTAAATTATATTCGGGTACAAATTCATATTCGCAGTTCTTAGTGCACTCTGTTCATGCAAGCAAAGGATGAAATTGAAGTACCTAATCCGACTATATATTCGCATATCACTCTAAAGAATCCGTAATTAGCTCGAGCGAGATAAACCGTCAAGCTTCTCGAGGACGCCCGCATGAGATTATGACAGACTTCTCAAAGGAGTTTCAAAGTTAGATCGTTTGTCCAACGTGATTCTGGGACGATTATTAAGCAAAACGCCGTAATAGCTTATGGAACGACACTAGCAAATCATGTCTTGTTACCTCTGACCTCGAATCTGGCAGATGAACAATACAAATATGAAATGAAGTTATCATAACGCTGTACAGTTAATTATGCTGTGATAGTAATGCTCCCGTTCAGACTTGGAAATTAATCTGATTCTACATTATATGCATGAAACAGATCTGCAGCATTGTAGTAATATATAAAGAACGTGATACAAGTATTAAGAAATCGATATTATTATGTAAATTTTAATAAATTAATTTTCATAATATTATGTAAATCATTTTCATAATATCATGTAAATTTAAAACGAATTATTTGGATGCATCTCTTGTACAACCTGTGTGATATTTTTAACTAAAGCCGAGCAAACATTATGCAACATATTTTTGTAATGTATAAAATAGCTTATGTTAAATGTGGCATCAATAATAAGTGTCGATAATATATAATTATGATACTATAGTTTAACGTGAATGATATATTAGAGGTATAATTTAATTACATAATAATATTGCAATAATAATAATATCACATTATGTAAATCATAGCTAAACTTAATTGCGCGTTATCTAGTAATAAAGTTAAATAACCTGATGAGTAAATCTGCTGAGCATGGTCTTCTTATTGAAAAATCGTAGAGAAAATAATTACTTCTCCCTTATATTATACATGTAAAATAGATCAGTAAATACTATTTGTGAATTTTTTCAAATCATCTTTTCTTTAATACGTATTCAAGTAAACAATATTAAATTAATTAATTAATATCTCATACGTACTCAAGTAAACTTCATTTTTAAAACTATTTTGTACATCTTCGAAATAATAATCGTAAACAAATAGCGAATATATCATTATGCGTTATATGTATTATGCTGTGTTGTCAGGTTATCACACTGGCACATTTACAAAATCGTAAAAGCCGTTAAAAGTTTACGTAATCGAAAATACATGCAGGAAAAAAATGGACATGATACGAACAAGAAGAGATACAATAAATATGAAAAAACAGACCGCGCTCTCATGATTTCATAAAGTCCGCCGTTACGTCAATCATAATTTTTCATCGGTCACACATTCAGCGAATTCTTGGCAACCTTAATTAACTCTCGTATATTTCACATTAAATGAGACGTACAAACGTAATATTCTCAACAACACGACGATGTTATGAAAGTAACAACAAACAAACTGTCTGCAGGAAAACGCTCCTCGCCGCGGCACCTCGTTCATCATAGTCGCTTTCCTTCCACGGATTCGTTCTGCGGGGCAATAACGTCAGGCTGCTTTGAGACCGACGCAGCATTTTCGTACACAAGGGTACCGTACACTTAATTAATTACCGTTCCATATGCTCGTCCACCGCCTCATCGTCGCAAAGTTTCGTGTATAAAAAAATAGAGGCGCGCTCACTCGTCCGGTAAGGAGATTAACAGGGGTGCTGCTCGGTCGTTCCTGAGCCGGTTAAAAAGTATTTTAATTAATATTTAGCCAACGTATTCGGGAAGCAATTAAACTCTCGATAGAAAAGATCGCGACATTCGCGCCGTCCTCACTAATTGAAATCAAATTACTTGTACCGCTTTCAATTATTCGCGTCGTTTTCCTATTTCTTTCTTCCCTCGATAACGTTTATCACTATTCGTGCGACCTTTTACCGAAATATCGAGCTGGAACGGCTTGAATCGTTTTGTATAAAAAAAGAATACATATTGAGCATTTATTTAAAAGTTATAATATTATTATTATCATTCGCGGAGAAAATTAATATATCCCATATAATAATAATAATAATAATATTGTAATAATAATAAAGATAATGTCTTCTCAATATGTTCAGCATATTAATTTAACCTAAATAATTCTTCGCTTCATTACTGTTAGGATATAAAATTTTTAATTAGTCCATCTATGTGGATCGCCAATGAATACGCATACCTTATTTCTTTCCAATTCAATTTGCAAAATGTGGCAGGTAATTTTCCAGATGGCAACCAATATTAAGGTATTCGGCTGGTGCAGCACGTGGTGCGCTTGCATAGAAAGTAACTATCACACCCCATACGTTGTTGCCGTATTTTGCACGTGTTGTACGACGCGATAATCGATTCCGTCGCGATTAAAGCGTGAAAACGATTACATCGGACCAAACTACAGTCGAAAATCAATACGGCGAATCTGATCCAATATTCGTTAATAGCTATGCAGCCGGAGTAAATAGCATAAACTTCTAATTACTGCTCGACAATTTAGAGCAATTCACGAAAATCACTTGCAAATTATTTACAAAGCAAATACGTTGCAGCGTATTGCGAACTCGCGCGCGACACAAAAATTTCAATCTGCCAAATATAAATAAATATTTTGTAAATCTATTTCCAAGCGAGGTACGTTTTATTTTTTATATCTTTCTATTGGATCTACTCGTTTTGGATTGCGTCGTTCTTCCAACATTTTCTTTAAACGCTTAATGAAGAAGCTAAACGTGATTTAGCGGCCGTCGAATCCGCAGTGGAAATTACATTACAATTTTGAAATTTCGTCCTTGGCCCATTTAATAAAGTTATTATAGCGCAAATTGCCCGGCAATGTAATGTCTTCACTTTACACCTTTCACGACGTTATACACTTCCAGCATCACCCCTGCAAACCGTCGCGAAAGGATAGTCTGCGCCTTAAACGCCTAGACATTTCAATTAGCGTCCATTTCGCGCTTGAGGAATCCTGATTTCGAGACGCGCCATCGCGCGCTCGCTCAATTTAGCCAGCCGTCGTCACCTGAAAATTTCAAATCCACAGCGATCGATGGAACAATCGGCGGCGGACCGGAGCGCGAGAACGGGGCTGAAGCGAAAAGCGTCTGAAATTACTTTAGAATTTTACGCGCAGAAAATCCATCCTGCTGCGCGGAGAAAGAAGATTCTGCCTGGCTGCCTTGAATCTGGAAACTATGACGACGGGCAATGTGATTTTACGTAAAAACTCTCCAAAACTCATGATGTTGAAATCCGCAAGAACTTTAAAACACGAATAAAATCCGTAAGCTTAAGAAATACAATTTTTTAATAAAATAATGCGATTAAATAAAATACGTAATACAATATACAAACACAAACACATACAATATACAAACTGTGTTCAGTTTCATTAAATCACTTGTCATAAATTCTAATCGCGTTGTTATCATTATTTTTTAAATTCTTTTCATTCAAAGTAAAAGTTAAGTTTAAATTATTGTAGTGCGAGTGTATCAGATAATTGCAATCGTTTTTATTATGTTAATTAGGGCGATTTATCAGCGAAATACTTTAAAGCTTTAAAATAATGCCCGAAATTATAGGTCTGTATAGATTCACAATTTTTATCGATAAGTAATAGAAAAAAAAAGTCTGTATGAGCCAACGCAGTTAATAGTGCGTGAATTATTGTATGTATATTTATTAATCATTACATAGAATAGTATAAATATTAGGTCGGAACAAAAGTTCAGCTTAAATCCAATGTTTTATCTATTCCAGTCCAAAACCAGTCAAGTGTTTAAAATAATTAAATCCGCCATGAATAAAGACTTCAATTATTTTAACATGACAGCTTTAATTATTTTAAACACTTGACTAATTTTAGACTAGAATGGATAAAAGACTACAATGACAGAAGATTCTATGTAAAATTTGATTACTACGTCACATCAATCAATAAACACTAAAGAGGACTCAAATAGAGGTTGAAATATATTTTGTATGTATAACGATTATGTACTTATATTATGTATGTACTTATATTATGTATGTGACTATTAAGAAACGAGACTTGTCACCGTAAATGTTAACTAAGCTAGACAGAATAGATAAGTGGGAGTAAAGTTTATAACTTTAAAATCTCTCAAATCAAATTAACAAAACTATTTTTGTTTTGCTATGCCGTTTAATTTTCATTGTTGTTAAGAATAGGTTCTGTTCTGTCATTTTGCCAGAATCATGTAAAGTGATTAAAAATCGAGTAATGCATTAATTTGAAATTCCTGGATTAAATTGGAAAATCTTCGAAAAGTTTGCGATTATTATTGACAAAGATATATGGAGATACAATGTCACATATGCGAGTTTTTAAATGATATAAAAGGTTTAACAAAGGTCGAGAAAAAATAAATGACGTCCGGGTTGTCCAACCATCGATGAAAACATCGAATAAATTAATAGACTATCGTTTGAGATAGATTGAGTAGATTGACAATTCAACATTCGAATGATCGCAGACATGATAAAACTTGATAAAGAAGTAGACAAATTTTGCATCATCAATCGAAACACGAAAAAAGTCTATCGGACAATAATCCCAAAAACTTCACTTAGAAACAGAAAAACAACCGAAAAAGAATTTGCTTTTTGACATTCTACGACGATTGGACAAGCAACCAGGTTTGTTGGATAACATTTTGGCGCTTTATGATATTTATCTATTTCTAAAAATAAAAAGTGCGTTGAAAGAAACTTATTTTCAATCTGTGAAGGAAATGAAGAAGAAGACGACGGATCTACTGAAAGGTCTAACAACTGATCTATATAACAACTGAGCTATGTATACCACTACTTTAAATAACAGAAAACGCGTATGCAGTAGTGTGTGAATAGGTGTGAGAAGTAGAGAAGGGAATCGTAATTAAATAGTTATATTTTTTAAAATAAAGTACTTTTCATACCAATCTCGTTTTTCATCAGGCACATCTCGTATAATGATTAGTGAATATACAATAATTCGTGCACCGTTAACTGTTGTTCATATAGGCTTTTTTTCACTTATTATGTTATGATATTCAGAGCTTTATTCATTATTAGTTTTATCGATAAATGCACGCTTTTATTGATAAAAAAATGAGGTACGTATATGGACTATGAAGTAATCTTGCAATTCACATTTATCTTTGTATATGTCATATATATAATTCTGCGGAAATATAACTATATATCTACTAAAGATAATTCCTTATGATGTAGTTGTCACTATCCGACATTGATACTCGAGCCCGTCACAGGATATAAGTCAAGACATTAGTTGAAAAGCGCGAGCACAGCATTATGTATTCTCCTCTGTTACAAACGAGACGGAGTTTCCTGACGAGACTCGCACCTCGCTTTGTTTCCTCCAGGAGAAACAAGCGGTAGTTCTGAACAAACTTGCGACGGACATTATTAAGCGAGGTTGTCGGACTATCCATAAAAAAGCGTAATAATCTTGGTTTTATGATTATATCATCAAGTGAAATATAAGCTTTTGATCATAAAAGTGCAATAAATTTATGATATATTCGAAAGTATAATTAAAACTCGCACGTTATCGTATAAAGCCAATTTCGCACATTTATCATGTAAAGTCGGTAATTTTTGAAATTTTGTGTACAATCTAAATCGCACAAACAGGATTAGCAATTTGTTACAATTGGGCCAATTACGCGATCGACGTCGTGATAACAACGTAATGCATAGTGTCTTTTCAGCAATAGTAACAGAACTGTGCAGCTTCATCAAATATTGACATGTAATAAAATTATTCTAGTTGAAGAATAAATTCCAAATTGGAGCTTGTCAGAATGTCTGCAGAGCATGCCCATTATCATTTGAGGATGCTGGGCATTGATTGAAATAATAATAGAGACATTAGATATCATTGGACTTTTGATTGGGTATTTGGAAGAAATATCGAATATAATCGACGAACATACGCGAGATGACAAAATTTTTCCCGACAATATCTTTCACTATAAAATATTTGCGTTGATGTTATATTTGTACTAGAATGCTTTTGCTTGAGAGCGTGTGCATGAAAATGTAGAATATCGTAATTCGATTTTCGAATTTGATCCGATTACAATTTTCGCGCAATTATTTCATTACACTGTTATTGGAAACTATATCACTATGGTAATTTTCATTTACGATTGTGGAAATTAACCGCGAATATGTTGATTTTATCATATAATTAATAATTATCATGCAATTAAATATTGATAATAGCAAGAGCTTAAAATTGAGTAGAAAAATAAAATTATTATCCCGTATTTTTTATCTAATGGAAAGCAAAAAGAGATTTTTATTAATTTCATAACTTATAATAAGTATTATCACATAATAATAAATAATAATATCATTTATGTACGATGTTGTTTTCATTGCAATAATTTAATATTTAATTATAATAAATAATTCTATATCTTCATATTTAAATTTTTATGCGTATTACGTTTTTATGTGATGATTTACTTTTGTTCAGACTTTTATTTAGATAAATATCATAAAATACAATGCAAATTATGATATTCATCATGCGTACTAGATTATCACGATCATTAAATTGAAAGCGATAACATTATGTTCTATAACAATGCATCTGGATTCTCACAATGCGTTCGTGTCACAATGCAATAACGTTGTCACCAATGAAGGACTATTGTTGCGAACAATTGCGATCTCTCGATACATAATTGCAATCGCACCGTTTCTGATGAGGATATCAATCTTAAGTGGAAATACTCGCATCAGACAGGTCAGACCTCCGGGAAGATCTTAATCCTTAGTAATGACTGGATGGACTGATGTGGCTTTACGTTTCTCTCTATTGTATATCTTAAGCTTCTTGTACAATGAAATAGCTAAATACATAATACAATACAATAGACAAAAATAAATTTGTCAACGGGTCAATTTATTAACAACATTATATGAATCTTATGCAAACTGTTTACGAGTAAAAGGTATATGTACAAAAGAATTCGGAATGAGAAATATTTAATATTTAAATTGATACTTCATATAAAAACAAACGGCGAGCATACACAAAAAATTAACCAAAATCTTTCCTATGCGCTAATATACGTTTATCTAATCATAATGATTTATGTGGCGGATCTGCCGCAATTCCTCGACGCATAATTGCAATTGCAGCATCCATGGCGGCCATATCAGCTCCGAGTGCAAACGGTCCCATGCGCTTCGGGTGAACAAGCCAAGTCCTACGAGAGAGGATCTCAATCCCTATTAACAGCCGGCTCGGATAGTCGGGCCGGAGGGAGGATTTGTCAGGGTCAGGTGGTGAAGCGGGCACGAAGAGGTGCCAGGGTGCCAGGATGGTAGGTAGTGATGGAAAGGGGTGGTTGCATCCATTCCAGCACCGCAAATGATTACATTGCGGTCGTCCACTAACTGGCCGGCGGTCCTCCGGTCGCCGTATCTGTCGATCAACAGAGGGATACCGAGCGGGGTGTTGATGTCAGTGGTTGGGAGCCAGTCAACCTTGTCATCCAGCCATCGACACCATGGTCAAACTATCCTTTCGTCTTTTCGGTTGTGCCCGCGATTTTCTTTGTAACGAGACTCGCTAGTCGTTTGTATAATATGGTTTTTATAATATGAATAAAACGCGTGCAAATATACCAACGGTAAGAATTCCTGAACAAAAGTTTTCCAGAACTTTTCCTTGTATAAAATACAAGGTTTTCACAAAATTCATGGTGATAATACTTGATCATGATGTTACTTTTTGAAGTGTTTTACAAAGGCAAGATTTTCTCGACAAAATTGTCAATAAGAAATTTTTAACATTGACGAATGTCAAAGAGTGCTTTTTAATATAAAGTTTAATAAAAACATGTGTATAATTTACATTTCTTGATAAATATTCTTTTATATTTTTGGAAAGTCAAAAGTAACTTTAAGTTATTATAATATTAAATTTGGTTTTTCTTCATTATTATAATTAAAAATATTTAATCATTTTATATAAAATATTCTTTATCTATAATCTCTATTAAATAAAGAAGGAGAGGGGAGAAGGGGAGAGAGAGAGAGAGAGAGAGAGAGAGAGAGAAAGGGTGAAGGAAATTCAACATCATAATTTCTGTGTATCTTTAGTTTAGAATTGAAGACTATGAGATTCTATAGAGTGAAACATTACGAAACTCGTAATTTGCTTTTTATGGAAAATTTTTGAGTGTAACTTCGACTTCATCAAAAATGTATAGCGATTTGTAACAAATTGTTCGTTAATTAGGCGGTTGTGTCTTAAATCTTTCAAAATATAAATAAAGTTGCATTAAGTAAAATCCTACACTGAAAGAAAAGATTGGTTGCTGCGATAATTTAGATAGTAAAATATGGCATAACATTTTTAATTGGATATAGCAACCAGCTTTTGGTTGTAACAGCAAATTTTTAGTTGCGTTAGCCTATCGAAATCATATACTGATATTGCGGATAGGCTAACGCAACTAAAAATTTGCTGTTACAACCAAAAGCTGATTACTACGGCCGATTAAAAATGTTATGTCATATTTTACTATCTAAATTGTTACAGCAACCAATATTTTCTTTCAATATACTTATTAATACTAAAATATAGATTGACTTTGTACATACACTTAGCTACTATTAAAATTATGTAAGACATAAAAAATGTAACTTCTGTATAATCAATAAATTTTGTATTTTTCGTCCACTTTATAAAAAAATAGTTAAAGATTTATGCTACAATATATATCAATTCTATTACATCAAGCTAAAATTAATGCAAACAGGATGGTCCAAATAATTGAGTTAGTGAACTGTCAAACAATGTCCAAGATGGTCGAAATAATTGAGTTAGTAAAGTGCCAAACGATGTTCGTAAATTTCTACAAGTAGAAATTTCTTAGATTTATAATGGATTTCTAAATAGAAATCTATTAAAAGGCTGAATTTATTAAACTAAATTAAAGTGGCTTAATTTCTTGTAGCAAAAATAAAGTAAATTAGCTACATAACAATAACTTAGCATATCACTGAATTCATTCAATTTTATCTAAAAATTTAGTCTATTTTTTGAGGATAAGTAATATAAATAGTTATGATTGATTAAAATTATTATATAAAAATTGCTCAACAATTAATTAGATCAGTGTTATTGCAATATTATTTAAATCCTATTAAAAAATCAAATCAATAAGTTATGTCTCCTTACTGCAATAAATAGATTTTAATAATTCTAGAAATTTTTGCACCGTTAACGTTCGCACAATTTATGTGATCTTTAAAATAAAAATAAATTTTGGATGAACGTACATTTCCCCGAAATCCGTATCCCTTTGACAACTGCAGGAAAACAATGATAAATGTTCGCGTTAGTTGGCATCCCGTTTTTCAAATCTTTCTCACCGTTTTGAAAAATCAATAACGAAAAATTGTCAATATATTAACAGTATGGTTTTCTATTATATAGTAGCTGTTTTAAAGTAATTTAAAGCATTGTTATGAATGTAAAATCAAAAAAAAAAAATTTCTTCATTGTCGAGCTATAGTGATAAATTAGTACCAAGTTAAAAGGATTAATCGAGGGCACAAATAATGCATTAGGTAAGTGAAACGCATCTGCGAACTGTGCTTTCATTTTAAGAGCAATTTGATCTACATCGTGAATTTGAAACTCCAGGGCTGTACTCTAACAGAGACGAATAATGAAAAGGCACTAGCGAATGAGAGTGCGCACCATTACATCAAAATGGTTTATGCGAGAAAGCTCCTGCATCTTACTAATTTCAGACTTTCTATGCTGTTGAAGGTGCTTGAACCAAGTGTGAAAGATTAAGTAGAGACTGGCGAATTCATATAATTTATTACTTAAGAGCCCAATGTGATCATAGTTTCCCCGCAGAACAAATTGCGTCTTAAGTTTATACAACAAATTCGAGGTCCTATTAAGCCAGAGATAATAGATGATTAAAACACAAATTAAAAAAAAACGAAACTCTTGAATAAATTTTCATCTTTTCAACTATAAATTTAATGGAATGGTACTTGACGCTCTTGCTTATAAAAATGTAAAAATATCTGTAATTGGAAACGAATATATTTTGAACGAATACATATTCAATACTTAGTAATTTTCATCACTGAGTGATATGGTACTTATTCTAATTCTTAATTTGACGTCTTCATCAGAGAACATTTTTCGACAGGAATGCATTCAAATGAAATTATTATTAATTATATCTTTTTTTTATATAATAAGACAGTTACGATGTATAAGAATATATGAAATATCATGCGCGATAAGTATGAAGTTCAGATTATGAAATGCGAGCACTCTCAAACTTTGGATATTCAATTCCATATCCCTGGATACAGACACATAAATCGTACCGTTCGCCGCCATCGCTGCCGCCACCGGTGCTGCCGGATTTCTCGTAAATTTCATCTTTTCGGTAGATCCAGCACAATATTCTATCGGACCGTACGTACTCGATAAAAATATCGAAAAATGTCCTTCGATCGGGACGCGCGTAATCGCCATATTTCGTTATCGACGTCGTAACATGCGACGAGACGAGGTCTTGTGTCCTCAGTTATGCTGTTATTTCTAGAGAGACGTCGATCTCGCGAATTCTCAAGAATCTCTCGTCTCCGGGTTCAATCTAACTGGAGAGCTCGTAGATCCGCCAGGTAACGATTATCGCATATTGCCGCTCGTATCTTCGCGTTTGCTGCACTTGCCGCTGTACTCAAGGGTACTTCGATTCGATGGAAATTATTAATAACCTTCTCGCACAGACTCAGCCAACCCGTGATATAGATGGTTGGAGAGAGGGCGAATCGTTGTTCAAAAGGGCGATAAGGCGGCTGAAGAAATAGCTGCCGGCTGATGGATCGAACGTGAGGAGAACGTTACTTGGAAGTGTAAAGTGATGGATCGTCCAGCGACCAGCTATTCATAAGCAGCTGGTTATTGCGGCTGGTACCTTACTTCGTAACTGACTCTTACATCGATACACGCCGGGAGAAAATCGACTGGAGGAACGTGAACAAGCGCTTGATTAAGTGAGAAGAAAGATGATACGCTTGTTGCGGATTTGCGCGAAACAATTTCGCGGACTGAGCTCTGTGTAACTTGTAATGTAACGCGAATCGTCTTGCTGTGAGGAGAATTGGCCAATATTCTATTCTAATATTAAAACGATATTATATTTAATTTCCCTAATAACTATTTAATATCTACTGTATTATTTGCTTAATATTTTTTGGTGAAACTGTATAAAATATAAAGTGTATTTAAATGTGAATATTCAATTAAGATAAATATTTTTAATCTCAATCAGTATTCGCTGGTCTAACGGATTCGATCATTTTTTTCAATTACAAGGTAAAAAATTATTTATAATGTTTTTCACGATCTTACACAATTTTAAGTTGTATAATCTTATACCTCGGGTTTTGACCTTCAAAATAAAAAAATCATTTAATTATGTTAATTTTAGACAAATATAAATTGATTTAAAGAGGACTGCGAATATTAATTATAAAGAAATTTTGAAGCAAATACCTAGGTTATAAAAAACAAAGAGAATAACAAAATACAATATTAGCTTTATGAAGAAATTCCGTTGTAAAAGATCATTATTTTTAGGGCTTACAAGAAAAGGCACCGAAATGTTTCCTTCTGATTTTGATGAGCTTTGAATATGTATACATATAAAAAATATATGTACCTTATTTCCTAGACAGAAATAAGATACATATATTTTTTATATGTATCCGCGTTAGCACCTCTTTTTTAAGGGATGAAATATCCCTTAGAAAAAAAATTATTCTGCAATATTTCAAAGCGAATATCGCAACTGTGAGATAGAAAAAAATGTTTAAAATAAAAGTTGAATTTAAGAGTACTTTATAATTATAACGTAAACAATTAGAAAAACTTTTACGATTACAATTAGACTTTTACAATTAGAAAAATTTTTTTTTTTATAAATAAAAGTGTTTCCATTTAAACAAATTTTTAAAATTATTATTGTTATAAAACATTCTTGAAACCATTCGACATTTCAAACATTTTTTTTATCTCTCATAGTTTCGATATTCGCTTTGAAATAGAATAATTGATTTTTTTTTCTAAGGGATGTTTTACTTCTTAAAAGTGTAAATAGGTATAATAATATTAAAAAATACGTGTATCTTATTTTTGTTTAGAAAAAAAAACATATTCAAAGTTCATTAAAATTAGAAGAGGGACGTTTCGGAATCTTTTCTTGTTAGTTGAGGAATTAAACGGAATGGAAAAGCCGATGGATATCGACTAATTTTCTTGAATTGTACATTCAAATGTCATGGCACTTTCGAGAAAGGCAGATTAAAACGTGCCGCGCGACATTGCAGCCTGATATAAATCAGTGGAACGCAGGTGCAATACATCGATCAACCAAAATAACGGTGGCCCTATGAGGTGTGCTGCTGCTGGCGGTAATCTGCCGATTCGCCATGCAGCTGTATGGTCGCTTTTAGCCGCATTGTTCTTTTACGTTCTTCAATTATAGTGACTGATGAAATAAATACAATCTATAGATCATATATAATCTGATATTGCTATCATTATTAAATCAGTAAGTTGATTAATAAAGTAATAGATAATAAAACCATATTCGCGAAAATTACATATTATTGTAAATAATAGATTTATAGAATTTAAACTTCAAAATTTTGTCTGACAAAGTTTTATCGCAATGGCAAAGTTATATTATCATATAGTTTTCTTAAATCGAATTTTAAAAAAATCTTTATAATTTATTTAAAATATAATAGTAATATTTTTCCAAATTTATCGAATCGAAACTTGAGATTTTCATAATAATGACAAAACTATTGTCAGATTTTTTTCCTAAATCGGATTTAGAAATTATGCTGTATTTTGTATCAACTTGAAAGACATAGCGTATTTCTAGATTTACAAAACTCTTGGGATTTTAAATGATAATCAAAAGCAAGCGTGAATTGCACGATATACGACGTTCCTATATTGCTGAACACGAATGAGGTCCGATAAAATCGATGAAGCCCGTCAGCACGAGTAATCGTAAAGTCATCGGCGGAAACACGGCAGCTAATGATGCGAATCGTTTCACGAAGCCACTACGAAAGAAATATACAGCCGTTCACGTTTCGTTTCCTTCGTGCTTCTTGCCGCCATCGATTTGTGCTTTGGGACTGAAAAACGATAGGGAACTCTAAAACGACGATATAGCAGACTGGTGCGACGTAGCGAGAAAATTAAAAGCTTGCGTTTTCGTGTCTTTTTCAATGTAATATGATATTTCTTCGAAGACAATTCAATACTTTCCCGTAGGAATAACTTTCTATCGACAGAATGCAGCAATTCATACAAAATATAAATTTTTTTTTTAATTATAAATAATACCTAATGTGTGTTAAAAGTAATTGATTGTTTGCGTAAAATACTGTGTTCTAGCCGTATCAGTTATGACAATTAATAAATTCGCATTAAGCATGTGAAAAATTATATCATTATAACAATGACATAATTCTGAAAATAGTTTTCCAGAAAATAAGCTCGAATTATTTTAAATAAAATTTTGGAAAATTTATTAATAAAATGCGACTTTATAATGTGATAACTGATTGTAGACAAATGTAAAAATTTCTTGTTTTAAAGTTTGTTCTTTTTTCTTTCTTAATATTTCCATTCATTTTCTGCAATTAACTAAAAAATGATCATTTTTTGAGTTGTATTATTGTTATAGCGAATGAGTAATACAAAATTTGATTAAAAAGTACAATAAAAATACAAGAGACAATAAAAATACTAAATTAAGCGATATCGATGCGAAAATATACAGTAATATCTGAACAAAATTAAATTTTGTCTTGCTTGTCGTTACGTGCGTAGAGAAATCAATAATATAAAGCAGATGCAGACAAGTTAAAATTTTACATGATAAAGCCGACAAACGAGAACGAAACTAGGACAAACTCTCTCATAAAAGAACATAGTGGGTTTCGTGCAGGATTTGCAGAAATAAATGTAGCCTTCTAAACTTTATGCTCGACGTACAAAGGATGCGAAAAAAGTTAGCACAGATATATAAATGGATTTCGCTCATCGCGTTATATCGATTGTCTTCATTTATTTTTAAATTATTCCATTTCCTCTAAATCATAATTCTAGTTAAAAATATATAACAAACGTCCAAAATTCTCAAAGTTCTTTTCATAACATCATCGAGGATTAAAACGATTGAAAGAAAGAATGCGCTGTGATTCGCGAGCTTTTTGGAAACGAAATGGTTCGGCCATTAAACTTGCACTTCGGCACAATAATGTTTGCGAGAAGAGCCGGCAGAGCTGCCGTACTCTCTAACCCTTTGTCTGGCCCTTGATACAGGAACATACGGTAAAGTGCTCACGTTAATTACCGCCGTTGGAATTTCCTGGCTCGCGAACCCGCCGAAAATTCCGAGATGGTGCAAAGCTCTTGCGGCGCGTTTCTGTGTGAGTAAAAGCGACGCTTGCTTGGCTTTTCATAGACGTTCTCGTCGACGACGATGACGATGATACCAACGAATGACAACACCAAATCTTCACTTTAATCCATCCTATTATAGCTGCTCTAATGTGATTCTCGCTAATATACGTCGTAGAGACCAGACGCGCACGTCTGAAATGGACCTATTGTTGCCGCACTTTGCACATGTTACATATGAGAATTGTCTCATTGCAACATGCAACTAAAGCCGGATCTAAACCAAGCGAACAAGCGCGAACAAACGCAAATGAACAACAACTTGCTTCAACTTGCATACTCACAACTTTTGCGTTTATTTGCGCTCATTTGCTCATAATCCGGATCCAGTTCTAAATCTATGCAGAAAAACATAAAGCAATACGACGTAAGTAAGAAAGCGATTCGAGCAATCACATTAAAAATCGTAAGGCACTAATGTAAGCAGTAACAAATCCAAATTGTTGATCCAATTTGTTTTATTGTTTACCGCATGTTTTTTAATATGCCTTAATGAGCTTTCTACAATAAGCTATTTCCTAAGCTCTATATTTTAAGCTGTAAAAAATTGACCAATCATACTCGATTATTGTTCTCATATGTGACTATAATTGGTCAATTTTTTACGGTTTATGACCTAAAGTTTAGATAATGTCTTATAGAAAACCTATAACTTGTACTCGCGCGAATGAATTCACCTAATAATTGCCGATCACGCGATTTATTGCGATTGCTATACGCGAAGTGCAATAATGTCGCGTTATAGCGCGACATTATTATCACCGCGAGACATTTCTTTGCGTTACGTGACTTATACGGTGATCTATCATAGTGTTGTCGTGGTTTACATACACGTATATTTGCGTAAAGATCGCAAAGGTTCCACGTTCCGTGCGTGAAATATCATACGTTGCTTGCTTTACAGTGGCGAGAATCAACGCTACGTGCGGATGGATATACTCTGCAAATACGAGAAACAAAGTACGAAGCTGGCAGTAAAACAAATTTACACTTAACACGCGATACGCGTGCAATTACTGATAATCTTGCGGTTCGCGTTGCACCAATATATCATACTGTCGTCGACGCGAATCTGCTTGTCCAATCAAAGTCTTATCCTAAAGCACCTTTATATAAGAATCGCTGTTTTCCATCTTTCTTAAACTTAGAAATTCAAATTCTTCCATTACACGAAATTGAAGATTGAGATCAAATGAATAGTACGTTTTGTTTAAATCGTCATTCTTATTTTTAAAACATTCTACAAGCATTTACATTGTGTGACTTATACATTGAATACGCAATCGTGTAATTAAATTTTAAATTTTAAAAGAATATTTAATTTCTCTAATTCATTGCTATAAATATATTTGTTATTAATTAGAAAATATAGAAGATCCTCCTAATATTAATTATCGATGTCATCTTAAGATTAGATGAGACTTCGTAAACAAGATTTTATAAAAATACAAACAAACAAAAAAGAACATAAATGATTTCAAAAATTAAATTGAGTTATGAGAATTAAGGGTCCATCCTTCTCTTCTAAATTAATTCAAATATGTGTACTTTTAATTGATATCATCACGATGCACTGCTCGTTACACGAATAATATTGCTTTATCCCTGATTTCACTGGCACTTGCTGAGATTTTCCGTGCCACATACGCAAAATCTTCATGGTTATGGCTAAAATACAATCTGCGCGCAAAAACGGGGCCGCATAGTCCCCGGGAGAGAGTCCCAGACGTTATCTCGTCGCGACGCGTATACAAACATTTTCGTTTAATGCAAATGCAAAACGACCCGGCAGATATAATGAAGAAGATTACGCGGCATGTGGTCAGCATAGATAACGAAGGCACGGTCATACGTGCACACGCTGACACGTGAACCGAGCGTGGTTTCGCGCGCGTGTGGGCTGTGCTAATGGCACCGTAATTTTATATATTATCATATTCGTCGTTATGCCGGTGCATTAAAGCCGTGCTTCGACATCTTCGACAGATCGATAAGAAACAAATCGGCGTAACGATGCGAAACCGTGCTCTCGCAAAAAAAATATCACGCAAGTACTCTGTACGTGATATATTAATGATGGCACGTTAAGTATCAAGAATACGCATATATACATGTACAAGAGCGGACAGAGAACATGGTACGGCTAAAAGAAATTCCCACTTTAAGTTTAGCGATAATTTTTTAAAATCTGTGTAAAATCTGTAATTTTTGCTTTAATATATTACAGGAGCGTAATTTTTTGCATCTCCTTTTTTCACCGAGTTCACCGTAAGTGGATTCACAGGTCCGCAAATAAAACGTGCTAAGATATAAATCCGCTTCCCTTCCCAGTTTTCTGGCACGAGACCAGCTCTATGACGGCCCAGTTTTTCCATGAATCCGTCCGAGGTAGTCTCGTCGAAATGCGAAACTGCGAGGGAAGAAAAAAGAAAAGAGCAGATCTGACATTGTAGTCACAGAAAAATGGAATCTATTACGTGGCAAATTAATTTAAACGCTTTTTTCATAATTGGTGATACGGATAACAATTGTATTTTTTTTTTGTAAAAAATTAGCTGCGCATTCTTGCCGTTTGTTGTTTAGTTTCAAAGGAATTATACAGAGATATGCGAATTTATCGAAAATTCACACGATACACCATTTATCCTGTTGAGCGCTCCAACGATATTAAACTTTGAAACATTGCAACTGAATGCCGAAATTTTATCGCAAACTTTGGGTAGGATCGTTAAACATCATCCATCATTTTGATAAATGCCGCTTCAATAACAATCTCATCATGTAATTAAATCATGTGCTTCTGCTTCGGGCACATATTGAGAGAACACGACTAGTTCATCTATGCTACATTCACAATGGTAACTAGTGATCGTTGAATCATCGGATGCGTTGTAAAATCAGGAGATCAACCCTAAAGCGATTTTCATGGAAATAATGCACAATTTACGCAAACCGCTATGCAAATTATACTTAATAACATAATAACACTGATAGCTTAAGAGATATTTAACGTATAATATACAGAAAAAATAAATTTTTTTACGCAAAAATAGTTTCATATTAAATAAATATGTAATTACTTTTGTAGCTGAAGTAAATCATTTATATCTAATAATTATCTAATATTATAATTATATCTAATAATTATCTAATAATTATATATATATATATATATATATGTATAAGTTAAGCAAAAAAAATTAATTTACATAATATCTGTACAATTTCAAAATGGCAAAAGAGTAGCGTTTTTATTAATTATTTAGGGATATATTGTGTAAGAAAATATTCATAAAAATGAGCAAAAAGCTTAGAAATTAATTTTTGGATTATAAAAATTTATATTAAGTATTCTTTCTAATAAGTAGAAAATAAATATGTTGGAAATAAAAATTTTTTTCAACCCAAGTTTAATTCCACATAAGGATACAAGCGAATATAATAGGATCTGAAATTATGCAAAATACTTCGTATATTTTAGAAAATTCAAACTATGGAAAATTCGCATCGCTAAAAGAGTTTAGATTAGGAACTTCGACGAGTTTGCTTATGGCGCAACTTAATGCAACATTACATTTACATTATATTACTGAATATAGTATGAACTTAATCCTATGGAAACAACGTAGATTCGCTATACTAACCCTGACTAAGTCAGCCAATACTTTTCCTCAATCTGTCTATGCAATTCGTTCGTACCGATCTTCGTAACATGATTTATACCCGTACGTCAATTTCCTCTCTGACGGATTACTGTAAAACTTACGTTCACGTAATCAGATACGAAAAATGCTCGATCAGCGTAAAAGGATTTCCTGAATAATAAAGAGGGAACATGCATTCTATCGCCGCACTTCAGATACTGTACTTTGTAATAAAGTAATGATGGATTTGTAATTAATGATCCGTCGATCGTTACGCGGACGCGATGCTGGATCTTTTCAAGCGTTTAGATGAAAATGATTTTAATCTCTCGGGAATGGAAGTGTATGAACATTGATTACTCGCCGAATTTATAATACTTTTACATTTTTTTACTATAATATATTCGGATAATTAGTAAAGATTTGAAAATATAATAGCTATAATAGCTATAACAGCTGCTGATACAATAAAAGTAAAGTTTATAATTTATCTTTTAGATATACGTTATAACGTATATCAAATTTAAAAACATTTTCGGCTGAAATTATTTAATTCTGTCAATATCGAGGATCAAATGTAATATAATGTATATATTTAAAAAAATATTTCAAATTTCGAAAAAAATTGTTTAATGTAAATTATTTATTAAAGTGCTCTCGTATCGAGTTGAAAAAAGTATTTAAAAAAATTTTTTTTTATTTTAATGGTTCCATTAAATGTTTTTAAACTAAATTTTTAAAATTTTAATGATTTCATTAAAATCAAGTTTAAAAAGATTAACAAAAAATCATTAATCTATAGTTGTATAATATTTATAGAAATTTGATAAACTCTTGAAATCTTTATCCCTCAATGTTATTATAACTTTTATAATTGAAAAACAATTAATTGCTTAACCTATTATTATTAGTTTTTGTTAATTTTAATAACTATTATATATATCTAAAGTTTGGATCTCTAATTCTTTTAGTATTTCTTGTATTTAAAAACGGTATTCATGTGAAAAATACTGTTACATTTCTTGTTTCGATGTGTATATTTACTGAGATCCTTTTAAAGAAAATGTCTCTCTCTCTCTCTCTCTCTCTCTCCGCAAAGTTAATGTGCGTAACTCATATTTGCTACACAGTTTGGGGTATTGATAACGATCAACGCTTTCAAATTCCTGCGATGGTCTGATCGTCGACCGCATTATCGGTCGACCGTTAATGCGTTTCGGTTGGCGGCGTCATAAATTTTCCCGGAAAATAATGCACGCCGTGCGAGAACAATACTGGGTACAATTTACAGCAGTGCGACAGAATTCTTTCCAGCAGAAGAATTTTTGAAATGAAATAATTCGTTGCCTGTTCCGCGCGCGGCTCACTAAACGATTTACGATGAGCGACCTAATTATTACGAATACTTAAAGGATTCGCAGTTGATTAACGATACGGCAAATCAAGTTATTAATTAAACTAAAAGCGATCAAGCATGTAGCACTCGATGTTGTTTAATACAAATCAAAGTAACTATATCGTAACTACACAGGCAACTTTCTTGATCTCATAAACGGATTAATTTATCGAATTTCATTTCGAACTAAACTCAGATGAAATCAACTAGTAATATCGCGTTTGCATGACCGAACTAGCGATAGACGATGTCTTGCTCTTTCAGTGTAAGAAGTTGAACAACTGATTTTTTTATAATATCGCTGACAAACAATTGCAGAGCTTGTTAAAGCGTAATGCAAAAAAGATAAAATTTTAAAATTTAAAATATAAATTGTCATAATTAATTTAATATTTCTCTCACATTACGGATTTTTTTTTATGTACAATATATTAAAATACAAGCAACTTTATAAAATACGATACTACTTATCAATATTTATTATCATGTACGAAAATATATAATATTTCCATGTTAATTATTATTACATCGATTTTATTATCTCGATAATTTCTTACAAATATTTTGCGTGAACCTTTTGTCTTTTATTGAATTTTGTGCATACAACTGTATAACCAAAAAAAAAAAAACCTGATATTTTCGTCTGACCGATGACGTTTATGGTGGATCGGAGATGTCACTTGAAGTTCTATGAATATAAATCTCAATGTGAGAATATATGTGTATATTTTCTGACATCAGTGGTGGATCTACTAAAGTAAAATGGAAAAACGCGAACTGCATACTTTAAATCATCGATATTTATAGCCGGAGGGATGGTTTTCATAAGGTCTTCATGTTACAGAACATAAGTTTGCCGAGATTACCTGACTTCCATAAATAATAAAACGCAATATTCTTTTTATTTCTTTCAAATATTATTAAAAATTGAATCAATTGTCTCCATCGTACAATTTTTATTTATTATCAATTAATACACACTGTAGAATTATAAAAGCATTATATTAAAAACTGATCAAATTTAACCAACTCCATTATTTAATTTTTTTTCTTAAATAATCTGATCTAAAGATACCTTACAAATAATTAACGAAACAAATATTATACAAACGATTTTGCCGGAATATCTAAAATTTTAGGTCGATACAGGTCTGAAAATAATTTTACTATCGTATACATACACATCAAAATAATTATACAGAAATCTCAAGCATGTTGAACAATAATGCAAAAAATTTTGACATTCTAACAATCAGTTTGTCTTATATAATTATTTTGATGGTCCGAGAAAATTATTTTTTACTTACAAACTTATAGCTAACCAAATTTTTAGATATTTCAGCAAAACCATCTTTTCCATGAACAGAAACAATTTGTAGCATTTAAGATTAATAAATTCTAAAGAATGACATATTCAATCATCATCTTAAATCTCGAAAAACCACGCCAGAATGACATTATTATCTCACTAAAAATCTATGAATATGACCAAGAAAAATAATACGAGCATATTTTTCAAGGCAAAAAACTGAAATCAACAATATTTGTTACCTCGGGAATTTGATAAAATCTCGACATCGTTGTTGTGGGCTCGTGTTCGTTTTGAGCTTGTCGCAGGATTTCCTCGATTTTCTAGATAAAGCATCGCTGCTTCAGGGCAAAGCTACGAGAGTGCAGGCAGGTATCTTGCGGGTACACAAGGTATACTACGCGTACACAGGAATTCCTTTTATGCTGCTGCGAGTTGGATGAGAACGTTTGATTGAGATGGATAACATTGCTCGATCACCGCCGGCAATTCCTCGTCCAATCGAACGAAAAAGGGGAGAACGGTAACCATCATGCCATTCGCAATGATAATACAGAGTACCTTTGCCTCTTGTCTTTCGGATCATTCCACTGTTGTACGCTCCTATCTTATCTTAGAACAAAGTTAAAGAGACTTTCAGGAAGAGCGAGAGAATGAAAGAAGGAACCGAGTGCCAGATAGCTTTTAATTTATTTTGCAGCTTCGAGCTATCAAATAAATCGCGGTTTGTGCCTACTAGGCGCAATAACCGTCAGGACGAGATCGGACGAGAAAAACGTTAATGGGTTTATTTATAATGTGCATCCCGAGAACGTCCGTTCGCGGTATGTTTGATTCTCATTTAGTCGATTACGAATCGATGGCTGGTTATTGCTGGTAATTACTATAAATTGTACTGGTGGTCGAATTTAGAGACTTATATAAATTGTAGTTTTTACACTTGCTAATATATTAGGTGTTGGAATTAATTCGTAGCGTTTTACAAGTGATGGGAAGTACTTTCATTAATGTATTTTTTAATGCTCATGTGAAATAAATAACATTCTTTCATTAAAAAACGCTACGAATTAATTCCAACACCTAATAAAATAGCTGGGATTTTTTCTCGTGTCTTATCTCATATTGTTCGAAATATTACAAAAAACAAATGTACTTCTATGTACTTTTTCGAAGCTATAAACATTCGTATTACAAGCTAAATTAAAATACAAGAAAGATGAGTTCAATTATACTAAGAATAAAATCAATTTTAAATCAAAGAATTTGCCAAAAATAGTATTTTATTTCGTATGTATTATCATCGTGTAACTCTATAAACATAAATACATTTTCGTACTTATTTACTTTTATAATAAATTAATTTTGTCAAATACATTTTAATCATTATCCTCTTCGATAAATATAATTTATTTAGAAAACAAAATTAAAAAAAGATTTATAACCATAATCTATAATTGCGATAATCATGCGACTCTTTTGCAACAAATTTTTGCTTTTATTAATCCGAACCAAACTTTAATCGAGAACTTGATGAAATTCTCTGAGGAATTGCGGACTTCATCCGTTTATCGATTTTCGCAACACCTGTGGATACTTGGACTCGCATCTCGATTCACAACTTTTCTCCATGTGCGGGTACTTGGAAATTTTTTCTCATCATGTTTAAATTGTTCAACTTTCGAGATGTGCACGGTAATAAAGACTATCAAATCAGCGCCCATGATGAAATATTATCGTCACGTTTCGCTTCACGTAAATATTTTATTTTTCACAGCGTGTTTCATCCATGAATTCCGTTTGGTTATTCATTAAATAAAATTTTGTTGAGCGCGTAAAAAAGTTTAATTTATTAAACTAATATTCGCACTTTTATTCCCATTCATATTTAATTCGGGATCCATAACAGAGACGACCTTTTAGCAATATTTTAATCACAGTGCATTTCCGTTTATTCGACATTACATTTTGAGAGGGAAAGGGGGGGAGGAGAGGGGGGGAGAGAGGAGAAAGAGAGAGAGAGAGGAGAGAGAGGAGAAAGAAAGGGGGGAGGGGAGAGAGAGAGAGAGAGAAGGAGAGGGAGAGTGTGGGAGATACTTTATAGTTTCATTAAATATTAAGTTATCTAGCTTTTTGTGTTCTCTTGTACGTTCAAGATTCGAATGATCTTTATTTTCTTTCTTACGCTCTCTCTCTTATTGAATAAAGTTACATTTCTCGATCTCATATCAATTTAGAACAGCATATTACAACGGAAGATAAAAGATCATGTGTGTGCACTCAAAGTTTCTCTTCTTAATATAATTCCATACAAGTATTAATATGATTTGAATTGTAGTTAAATAAAAATTTGATAAAATCAAAAGCAATAATCTAAAAATCAATATATATTCGTTTCTTTTTTCATAAAATATGTAGTTATATGTATTACTAAGATACATACATATAATGAGAATATTGCAATTGATATAAATTTTGTAAGACATTTATGTATATCAAACATATTTTTTATAGTATTAGAAGTATAAAAAGATTTATAAAGAAAAAATCAATAGAATTATATTTTTTTTGAAAGTAAATCTAAATAATATGCATTGTGTTAAAAATTAAATAAAAATAAAAAAAACTTCAATGCGGATTCAAAACTAAATCATATAAATCGCTGGATTTACCTGAAAACGTCAATCACGTTAAATTTTCTATTTCACGAAATAAAAAAACAATCGCTATCTTTGAACCATCTATCATTTTTCACCGAAGGTTTTTATAATATATTGTACATTTTTGTAATGTTTACATTACTAAAAAATTAGAAGATGGAATTTTGTAAAATATAAATAATATTTACGTAAAAATGAATAACGCTTTAGAATTCACTTGGAAAAATAATTACAACTTTATTATATTCATTAAAAAAATAATATAGATAATAGTGATTAATTCATAAACAGATAACTATTACTATAATTACACTGATAGTGAGGTACCTTTAATACAAATATTATTAACGTCAACATGAAACATGTTTTGATACTTTGATGATAATATTAAAAGATTCGATAAAAAATACTCGTATGATCCATTTATTATATACTTTATTATTTTTCCTAGTTGTTATTTTCCATTTTATTTTATTTTGTTACGATATTACATTAAAGTTATAATTATTCTTTCCTATTTATGTCGAATAAGGACTCGATTTAATCTTTGCGCCTAGAAATATTCCTCGTTGACGAATAGTGAAAAGTATCTTCGTCAGTTATCCATGACAATATTGAACCGTACGAATGCATCGCAAAGCCATACAATTGATGATGCACGAATATTTTTGCGAGGGAAAATACAACGATTGCAATATGCATACAGGCGCAAGTTACGGATGAATTCAGCGCGGACGCATAATTGCAGTTGAGCGAATACAATGGGTCGGCTGTGAATTACAAGAGGTAAGAGAAGGATTGACTCCTCGCAGATTAATAACTTCCTTCCTCGGCTGAAGTTAGAGGCCTGTGACTAAATGTCGGGAAAAAGAAGGTTGGTCGTGAAATATTTACCTCTCCCTTTTAAAACGAAGCTTCGCTTCTTTCTATGCATGCGTAAAAGTTTTTACTTTGACTATTCATGAGGATTTTGCGGTGCACAATATAATAAAAAATAAGGAAAAATTGGAAAATTATTTAGGCAATATTATATTATTTATTATTATATATATTATTTAAGCAATATTTCTGTTTATTATTGTTTAAAATAAAATATATATGTTTAAAATAAAATATAATCTTTAAAACGTACGTATAAAAACAATATAGATTTAAAAATTAACTAACAATAAAATTAATAATTATCTATAAAGAATTGTCAATTTTGAATAATTCTTTGTAGGATCATTTGATTTAAATTTATATTGCAAAACAATTTTGTTGCCAATATTTTTACAAGCGATATAACAATAATATTAATAACTATTCAATTGATATTTATTATAAATATATTATTGATTTCTAATTTGATCGAATGGAAGCAGAGTATTACAATATATTACAATATTTTATTAGATAAAACAAAAGAGTGAAAAACTATCGTACGTACTTCTCATTTCGGGGACATTCATGTATCCTAATACTATATATATTGAAATTTACAATACGTGATATTTACAATCAAACGATTCAATGTTATTAAAATTTCAACTCTGCTATGTCTCGAACTTATTTATCACATTATTATATTACAAGCGTTGTAAACTTATACATAATGTAATTATTTCACATTATTGTCAATAACTTGCGATAATATGTGACAGAATATTTAGAATTTGTTTTGTTTTCTGTAGATCTAATTTTGATGAAACATGTCGTTAATTGTTACTTTATTTTAAATTATTCGCGTCACGAGTTTAAGCATTAAAAACTAATTAGTTCATATTCGCATTTGGAAGAATGACACTGTGTGTAATTAAATTTGTTATTATTTATCACGGTATTATATACATAATATTATTTTTCGATGATTCTGGCTCGCAGTTTCTTGTCGTATGTAGTTAATTTGCATTACGATAACGTAATTCAGAACCAACAATGTAGCATAAGGGAACTTTAGAGCAGTCCGGTACTATGCGCCGATAACCCGACCTGAGTCGATTTAATAAGAAAGTTATCGGTTATCGAGCTCACTAAATCCGGCAGTTAGTGAGTGTCACGGGCCATATTGCCTCGTTTATCTTACATGGTCGACTGTCTACCGAGAGCTATGGATCTATTTGATATTCTAGCTGCACGTTGCAGCCAGCCACACCAACGAATTCGCAAGTTTCGTATTGGGATACCATAAGTGTCACCCGATATTAAATGAAGACTCGGCTCCTAGAATTTTATCGCCTCGTCATTCGTTTGGCTTGTCGTTTCGGTTTGCTACTTTATCGATCGTTTTTATTACCACGCGGGATCTTAAAACTGTTACGGTGCACGAGTTTATAAGGAGAAATCTTTATATTCTAAGATTTATGCTTTGACTCTTCGATATTTACATGACACATAAAACATGCATGCATAAAATAATACATATATCTATTAATTTGATATTTAAATATATATATATATATATATAATTTGATTATCGATACATTACATTAATAATATTGAGTCTTGAGTGTGTATAACAATTTGAAAAAGAGACGAATTATATTAACCAGTTTAATTATATTAATAAAAATATTATAGCGTATTGTAGTTTATATTTAATAAAAATTTTTAATTTATATAAATTTTTGCTATTGGCACGAAATTGTGTATCGAATTTAAACTTTACTGTCAACTCGTCCGATCATCAATGCATCGATTACGTAAAAAAAAAAGATATAAATAAAAAATAATATCTTTATAACAAGAATATATATATATATATATTAATATTTCTGGCGATATCGGAATATATTTCTACTCCCATACTCTTTTATACAATAAATCTATGAATTTGTCACCTAGCATTATGAGAGCGATGTGTTTCTGCCGTTTTATTTAGCGTTATACCATTTTATTGATTGCCGCTGTGTTGCGCAAATACATAAAATCCATAGCATGAAGAAAAATAGAATCGAAATTACCATTAATATATGAAAATTTAAGTGATACAGCGCGCGTGTAAATATCATTGCAAGATATTTCGCATGACTCTATGTCCGTGTCATATTTACGCGTAAAATTTATGAGTCCATAAATTTACTTATACGCACGTATGTATAAAAAAAAGTTGGCGTGAAAAATGTCGTTAACTGAAACTGTGATAACGTCAAGTAAAAAGAAAAAAACATTTTTCATAACAAATTTTGCACATGTAAAGTTTACAATATGTTTTATGTGCAATATATATGGTTTTCGAGTTATAAGTTTCGATAAGTTACAGCTTTCCCTTAAATTCTCCTCTTAAATTTCCTTAATTAATTAAATACAGTTATTAATTTTTGCTTAATTAAAAAAAAAAGGAAAAAACGTTATTTTTAGTAAGAATAGTATCATCAAGACACAAAAGTCATAAATATTATGTCTCGTCAAAGAGTGAAGATATATCAGAGATAGATTAAGAATTTCACGAAACTGCTTCCCAATTACACGTTTTACGATGACATCCATCAAAGGTGGATCATTAAAAGCGTTTGTACCCATTGCGTTTCGAGAGCAACAATCATGGCTTTTAAACAGTAGTACGTCGACAATCCAACAATCCTTTGTCTCGTGCACAAATTCATTACGCTTTTGGAGCTATAGGTAGTAGAATGGAATGCTAAATTGTTTCTCGCTCTATGCGAGTACATATATGCATTATGCTAAATTGCCTAAAGTTACGAGATGTATAAATATTCAGCAAAAATAATACTCCAGAGAGTTAAATCTTTAATAACAGCAATGAAACAACAGTGATTTTTATTTTGTCTTTAATATTTTTCGAAATGCTCTAACTTCCTGGCAGGAATTTTTCTCATAAGAAAGAGAAATACCAGACTTTAATTCTACAAAGATAACTTCCCTTAAGATGAGAAAGAGAGAGAACACGACGTAACGTAATTTAGAAATCTTGCGGATAGGTACTTGTCGAGATTGCAGTTACCGCGGAAAGAATGCGTGTTTTCATTTAAGAAAATGAAAACAATTTCTGGCGTTACAGAAAAAAGCTGTTCCAGACGTCGCTCTTCTACCTTAGAACATATGCCGAGAATACTTTTTTCCTGTTACCATCTTTGAGGGCGAATGGCATTTATAGATTAAAACGGGACATGTCATGTGCGTAATGCATCATGGGAGATTAGAAGAAAAATAGGAGAAAAAGGAATAAATGAAACATTTAACAATAACAGCCGCGCAGACGTTGCGTCACATTAAAAATTCAAAAAGTTTTTTTCGTTCGTATCGCGACAAAAATACTTTATAACAACTTATTCAGTTAATGTATCGTTTAAAATTGGTATAACGCATATTTCGTTAAACAGGATAAAGCGGATTCTAAATATAATAAAATATAATTTTATTGAATTTTAATATTGAATTTTAAATATTTTAGCTTTTGAGTTTTAAATGTTATTCATATCATAACATAATAATTAAGAGAGTCCAAAGAGTAATGTTGATACAAAATGTTTACAATAAAATAATTTTCATATATTTGGAACAATTCCAACAAATATCGAACATTTCGACTATACAAAGTCTTTATCAATGATATAAAATTAAAATATACAAAATTGTTTGAGTCAATAAATTAAAAGATATAAATATAAGAGAAACAACAATGTACATTGTATATGAAATAATAAAAATAATTTTTTAAATTTATTTTTATTATGTTTGATATATAATGTATGACTTTTTCCTTATATTTATATCTCCTTATATTTTTATAAAATAACAATTAAATATATTTTGTAATTTTATCACTGATGAAGACTATGCTGTTAAAAAATTCGGTATTTGTTGAAATAGTTATAACAATATAAAAATTAAAATTATTTTATTCTAACTTACATCGACATTATTCGTTACTGGCCATTGACCTCTTCTAACACTGTTCGTTATGGGTCATTGACCTCTCCTAATTACGTTTGTATTATACAAGCTAGTCATCATCATTATTATTGTCTATATTTACCATATTGTTTTTTATATATATAATGCAAAAATAATATGATATTAAAATAATCTTTTATCATCAGAAACGAAAATCTGCTACATCTGCAAAATAAGTACACACAAATTTATATGCTGACTTGATAAAACCTAAACTGGCCGCATTTGTAAAGACTACAAAATTTATGAAAGTATACTGGATTGTAAAATGAAAAAGAACAGTTGCATTAGACGCGCGGAAACGTGGATTCAGGAAAGGTGGATTCAGCTGGTTTAAGTCTCAAGTAAAGCAATCATCGAACTAAGGGCCATAGTCGGGCTCGAACGAGACGTGTCCCCGAGGCACGTCGGGAGAAATCAAGAAAATAAAAAATAAAAAATACATCCAACTAACTGAATCAAGATTGGCTCGCTTTGACCACAGTTTAATTTTTGTCATAGCCAGAAGAATATTGTATTGCTGAGACCGTTCGAAACAATTGCGCGTCAAAAAGAAAATGTGAAAAGGAAATGTCGCTATCCTAAGCTCGTAAAAATTTCAATGTTCTCTATTTAACTACGTTATCTCCAATTGTTTCTACATTGAAATTGAATATATATTATCGACAAATATTGCTAATTTAATTAAATAAATATTTTCGGAATGATAATATTATATTGTAAAACATTAAAATGTCTTTCTCGTTTGTCGAAAATTGTTTCTTTCTGTAACTTATATTATGGAATGTACATTTTGGGGTAATGCTACTTGTACCGTTAAGAAAAGTACTCGAAATAACGGTGAAAATAAAAAAAAGGCTTTCAGGAAAACAGCTTTTGGTCAGTAAGCGATAAGAGCAGTACGGAAATTGAGAAAACGAATATCATTCTGCTGAAACAAGGAAGAATTCGTCGAGACTGTTACAAGCAACTTACAATAACGACTTCGTGGCAGTAAAAGATCGAGGGAGAAAAGAAGTATACTGAGTGCTTTGGTCTTGTAAATGTACTTAGACGCCAAGCTTATAGTTTCCTAACACGCGAAGTGAGATGGATCGATCCGTCGAATTAATGGGAAGATTCTTTATAACAGGAGAGAAGAGAACAACTCCGACATATTTACAAGCAACCTCACGTAAGCATAAGAAAAGAAAATAAAAACTTAGCGTTATTATCAAAATACCGTACGTGGATACTTTATATTGCATGAGAAAATATCGATAGTAATTTTTTTTAATTTAAAATATCGGTCTAAGAACTCCATTACCAAGATATTTAATATTCAAAATTAAAAATTCATTGCAAATGATAACTTCGATGTAAGTTTTCTATTAAAAAGTTCATTAAAAAAAATTCCTGTACAGTTAAGTCGATAAATTCAAATTTTATTCTCAGCGCTATTTTAAAAGCATCAAAAAGTTTCCAACTTAGCGTCGCAAAGAGGGCATTTACTAGATAGTTCCAGCAATAACTGGTTCCTCAAGTTTCTCTGGTAGCGGTGCTTAAGCACGTGATGATCGTCTCCGAAGAATCATACGTTATTACACAAGTCGCCGTGGCGTGGGAAGCACTTAAACTTAATCGATTATCGATGTTGCCTCTAATCCCGCTCAAACCCATGGACGTCTAAAACCGTCGCGTCTCGGTCGGGTAAGATTATACACGGCGAGATAATCGGTAGCCGCGCATGGGATGCCATTAATTAGAGCACGCGGCGTGGTGCACTTCCCTGGAATACCTTAATAGTTTGCTACATTACGTAGTTATGTGCCGAAGAAAACCTACCTTCGGAGCTCTATTACTTAGCGAATAGCATTATTTCACTGTTCGATAATTTCTCGGATCGCAAATATCTTCATTGTACGAAAAACCACAGTTATACGATCTCGAAACGAATAGTATCTAACTGTAGAAAATTAATTTATTGCATTTGACTAATTGTATAAGCTAATTGCTAATGTTATATTTATGAAGATATAAATTATCTTTGCACTTTAAGATACTTTGTTATTTTCCTAAAAACTTTAGCGAATGTTTTAATGCTATTAAAAATATATAATTTCATAATAAAACATGTTGGACAATTTATCTAATTAATTTATTATTTCTTGATGACAATTGAATTCATATTAATTCATTACATTTCCAAAATTGTATTACATTTGCTACATTAAACATTATTTAAACTCTACAATACTAGACATTCGAATAAAATTAATATGACGTTTCTACATCGTATATACTTTGCATCAATTTTTATACTTAACTATTTGCCTTCAATTATGTTAATTAAAGGATGAAAATTATATGTTGTGTTATTTATTTATTTATCAAACGACTGCAAATAGTTAATTATTTAGTTTTAGTAGTTAATTATTTAGTTTTTAATTCAACCAAGAGCTTTCTTTCCACGTTTTTTGTAATTAATTTTACGCGTTTTAAGCTCTCATTACGCGGGACTTAAATAATTTAATCCTTGAACACAAATCTAATAAGTTTTACTTTTCCTATAAATATATCAACCATTTTCCAAAATAATACTAATAGATTTTTTCAATTTTATAACATAAGAATTCTAACAATTCAATATTTCAAATATATATAAATGAGCCAGAATTCGATTTCAACATCTGCGATTGATTTTCTAACGAGTTCTAAGGAGTACGAATAATTATTAAAAATACACATTTTAAAGATAATTGTCTCTCTTAAGCTGGATCCAGACCAACTCTAATCAAGCGAATAAAAATAAATAAGCTTGCTTTAATGAATGCGAACAGCATCTAAAATATTCATTAAAATAAATTGTCCATTCGTGTTTGTCCACGCTTGTTTACTTGATTCTAGTCCAACTTAATATGTTTTATTCTACTGAATTTAATTTTCTACAATTTTAACATTATTTAAAAAATAAAATTAGTATAAATACGGAAGCACACAATTCCTTTCCGAGGGCATGCAGAATACTAGATATTATTTAAAACATTCAGTCTAGTATCAATTTCGTAATACTATAGTCGTAATATTATATTCCAACTCAATCTTTCAACCAACCCTCCTACATCCAAATGAATCCTCGTTACTTCATCCATTTATTGAGGCTTAAATTTCATATTCAGCTATACTTCCCTAAAAACTTGCTATTCTCTTTCCAGAATTATCTTTCTATCTTTACAGATTTGGCGAACAACTGCAATGCACTATCACACGCACATTCTTATTTTTCACGTTTTTCACAATTTGACGCGAGATATTCAATAATTATACAAATAAATAA